>NW_010521120.1:0-38843 GCF_000687285.1 Phaethon lepturus
AATGTATTAAAATTTTATCTCAGAGTGAAGCGGTGTGGACAGCATGTCAGGGCCAGCAGTGGCTAAAACCTGTATTTACATCTAATCCTGGAGGAGGTGGGAAAGTGTGGACAGCATGTCAGGGCCAGCGGTGGCTAAAACCCGTATTTACATCTAATCCTGGAGGAGGTGGGAAGCTGTGGGTGGGAGGTGGAGAGGATGGAGAGGTGGAAGAGAAGCAGATGGAAGGGCAGCAGCCTGGACGAGGAGGGCAGGTGTGCCGCGGAGAGGTCGGGAGCCGTAGGGCAGCAATGGCTGCACTCTTTACTGTACAGATTTAACATCAGTACTTTACATGGCAGGTATTTTCAGTGTATAATTGGAGAAAAACTTTCTGCTTCAGTGTCTCAGCCCTTACTTCTCTCCCAATAGTGCAGTTTTTCGAGTAGCATCAGGATTAGACTGATGTGAGGATTAGACTTCTAAACGCAGTTCAGTCTGTCTTAGGGTAAGAGCATAGTGCAGCTATTTATATTTGCACTGTTTCTCACCTCGATTCCTTGCCAAAAAACAGACCGATCTTTCTGTGTTGATTTGACTGAATTCTGAAACGGACATTTTCATCTTAGTTAGATAAGTAGATTCTCAGAGATGGCATCATTTATAAAGAATGTAAAGGTGTGTGTATGTATTACTTGCAGTGTAAATAGGAAAAAAACCAGTATGTTTCTTTCACAAAATTATAGGAATGAATGGACCTGTGTGGTTTCTCTCAAGTAAAATTGTAATAGAAGTCAAGAATACTCATTTCTAATGTTGAAAATTGTAGACGGTACTTTACAAAAATTGGGTTTTGGGAGATACACTTTTTGAAATATTACAACTCTAAGCCAATAAATGATGATACAATAATGAAATCAAGTTAGTGTGCTGCTTCTGTTGAAAATTAATTTAATTCCATAGAGAACTGTCGTATTTTCATAACACGCTCACGCCGTTTGGTTGCACCGTTTCAACCTGTCTGCGATTTGTTTTCGGAAGCAAACCAAAACAACAGCGTGAGAAATTATTGACTAACAGAATCAGATATTGCTAAACAGCTTAGGTATTGCGAAGCATTATTCATTCCCGTAGCGAGGCCTGATGTCCAAACCCTTTGCTCATACAAGCACAGGGGCGTGGGCCCGGACCCCCGGTAGCTTATGGCCGGGGCGCCGTGGGGTAGCTGCGCTCTGCGGAGTCCGCTGCTGGTGGCGTTCCCGTCGCCCCGCTGTGGAGCCGGGCCACAGGACGTTGCGGCACCCTCCGGGCCCGCGGACGGGAAAATAATGAGCAACCAGATCTCGTACAATTAAAACCGGGGTGGGGCCTCGCCAGGCGTGGATCAGAACTGGAAGCTGGGAAGCCCTTGCTGGTCCCATGAGGCGTAACAGCTACGCTTACTGGTACCAATTTGCCTTGTCTGCGCTGCGAGATTAACGATTTGTCTCCTCGAGTTTGTTTTCCTTCAGTTCACATGGTGTAATTTCGGTTTGCATTGAAAAATAGCTAAGTAAGGGGTGTCGCGTTTGGTCTGAGTGCAAGTGCAGCCATCTATGCTATGTACATTTTCTCTCTTCAATATTAAAATAACAAAAGGTACTGTTAAAAGTTGTTCTCATCAGCTTGTAAACAGAAATGTGTGCCAAGTTGCTTAGAATTTATTTTTTATAAAGGAAACGCTGAGGAACGCTGTGTAGCTTTTATTAAAAGTTATTAATATCTAAAAATCAATATGGGCCATGTAAAAGTCAGTGGCTTAGGCTAGAGACCCAGCTCATCTGAGGAAGTAGAGGTTTGTTTAAACTTTTGACTATCTAGACTGAAAATCCAACTATCACTCAGAATAGCTTTTCAGCAACTTAAATTTCTTCTGAAATAGCCTTTTATTTTTAAAGCATCCTTTGCATCATCGCTAACAACATTATGTTTTTCCCGTGATGCCACTGGCAGGGCCTAAACAGCACTGAGACTACTTTACTCATCCCTGAACATCAAGTGGTAAGCAGTGAGCGATATTCATGCTTCCTTGCATGAATTTGTGTGGCGTCTTCTATTACCGTATGCCAAAAAGTCCCTCACCAGAAAATTTTCCAGTTTCAAGGAGGCCATCCTTCCAAAAAGAATTGCTCGTCTAGCGTATAAAAATGAATGCGGTGTTTGAGTTTATTCCTAGTGATGGCTTAAATGATAAAATTCAAGCAAATGGAAAGGCAAATAGCCAACATTGAAAAGTATTGGTGGAGTAAACTGGAAAGTTTTGCTTTTTTTATCATTGTTTTGGTTTGATGGGATATAGGCTGTATTCTGACTATGGTGTTATTAACAAATGTGGGATTCCTTTTTACATCATAATCTGGAGGGCTCTCTCGGTCAGCATGATACTTTTAAAATGTTTTAAAGAGTAAGAAACAACTGACACCATTTGAAATGTGTTGCCTTTTTTCTTATTGTAGTAAGTAATAAGGAAAGGCTCAAAATATTCTCTTACTGAAATTCACAGACAAGATAATTGTATTAACTTTCAAATACATCAGAAAAATTAAAATAACTTTTTTATGGAGAAAAAAATTACCAAAACTCATTTAAGATAACTGAAGAAGTACATGCTGAGGTATGTTAAAACTGTCTGCTTGCTTACATTGGGCTCTGGTGTCTTACATTAACACATACGCTCTCTTAGCATATTTTTTATTTTTCGTTGTTCTATTCTTGTTTAATGTGCTCTTTTATCCAGTGAGGCTTTTTCTGTGTATTTAAATTTTAGTAAAAACATCTTTATGTCTTAAACTGCTTGGAAATGCATGTTTATGAGTTTTCAGATTTTAATGTGGTTCAAAATCCAAACACAAGTGTGGTAAAGGTGCAAAAAGTAGCCTGCAAGTTCTAGCTACAGGAAATACCTGCGGTTTTATGTTTCTTTGAATGGGAAATGTTATAGTTTTTTATGCAACTTTGTAGCCTGCATGAAGTGTAACTGGGATGTGTGGTGTTAATACACTTCTTTGAAGTGGGTAAGCACTTCAGTTGTGTGGATTCCTCCAAGGAAGAACATTGACGAGAACGTCATGCAAAGGGGATCTCTGGTCTAACAGGAACTGGGTTTACTGTGCATAAACCAGGAATTTGCCTTTTTGATTTTCAGTAGAGTGCCTGTATATTTTCATATGTTGTGGAAATGGATTTCCAGAAGCTTTTTGCTCGTGGAAATAAATTTCATCGAACGGTTATATTTAGCACAGTGGCACTTTAATCAGCACATTTCTCCTGTAGCTGTAAGTATGTTTAATTCTGTGAAAAGGAGGGTATATAAATATTTTGCGTGAACTGGGAATCTAAGTGGCGGTGATAATTTTGTTTTTAAGCCATTGAATGTTTCCTAGCCTTGCAATTATGGAGGCTCTTCTTCTATTTAGATTCAGCTTTCAAACCCTTGTATTTTTATCCATGTCTGTATTCTGATAATTTTTCTGCAGTGGATTGTTAATTCAAAAAAGAACTAACTGCTTTGTAATATAGTTATTTTGGTTTGTTACATTGTCTGTCATAAAAACTGATTTGCTTGTATGATTATCAAAGGTATGCAGTAAATAAAATATTTGGTTCGTTGACTGTATCTTGTAAGTAAGCAGAATGTTGCAAATCAATTTTATCTTGGAATTTCAGGTAGTTTTCTTGTCTGGTAATGTAGGACTATGATGATAGAACTCCTCGATATGCTGACGGGGATGGTGTTATCGATGTAACATCTCCACGTACCCGGTAGTCATAGCCGGAGATTCTTCACTCTGCTATGACTCTAACGAAGCCAACGTGTTGGGTTCCTCCACCTCGGATTGGTGTTGGTTAGGGCTTTGTTTCCGAAATTGCTGCTCTAAACCATCTCCTGCTCTGAGGTACCAAAGGCAGAAGGCGAAGGATGCCGAGGTCTGAACCTGCAGTCCCAGCTCTGCGGGGCAGGACACTTCTGAAACCTTGAACTCCAGGAACTGAATTTTGGAAGTGCGTTACTGAATGTAGGCCCCTAAGAAACTTGCAGTTTTTCGACTGAATATTAATGTGAAAAGTATTGCTCTAAGCCACGTTCCTCCATCTTTGAAGTACGGACCGGGATATTTAGTGGCAGGGTGTATTTGGAGGAAGCTCCGATGCCTACAAGGCGAGAGCTGTGCTGAGCAGCCTGTAAGGACACAAATTTCCTGTTAGGTGGATGATCGGGAATAGAAATGCCTCCAAGTCCTGTCAAAATACACAGGATTAAATAATTCGGGTACGATCTGCACAATATATTTGCTTTTCAGGCACTGTGATATCATTAGACCACTGAGGGCTAGTGACTACTGACCGAGGTCAGCGGTCTGCGTGCCTTGGTGGGTGAGCAGGGCCACCGAAATGTTTACCGCAGTCTCTTCAACTTCAATCCAAACTCCCTCCTCTGAAGCACTTTCTGTTACAGTGTTGATGTCACATCCAGCAGCTCGGTTTCCCCTCTCCTGTTCGTGGTGACCGGCTTGTTTGCTTTGGCCCTGGAGAAGCGTATCTGAGCCGCTCGTGGGAGCGAGGTGGCCGAGGACTGCTCATCCAGCATGTAGCAGCGCAGGAGAGTTTTGATGGGTTTGAATGTAGCGTGCGGCCACCAGCCAGCGTTTACATGCTTTACCCAACCCAGTTTGGGCAGAACCGAACGTGGGGTGTTACAGTCTTACTTCATCTTGAGCTGTGCTTTTTTTATTTCCATACTGACACCTTGGCCTTTCCTGTAACCTCTCCTATTTGAGTCAGGATTTCCTACTGCAGGGCTTTAGTTTCTGTCTAATGTGAGGATTGCAAGTCTAGGTACTTGGAGGGTTGCTTGGTTGAACGTGGTCCAACACCCTGACCTCTGCTGCATGCCTAGACAGAAGTTATCAATTATGGGGTAACTAGAAATATTAATATAATTCCATATGAATCCAGTAAGTTTGCACTTATGTAGCCATGTGAAAAGAAAATTTAGCTCTTGCTGACAGATCATTACAGTGTTCAGTTAGCCTATCTATCTGCAGGCTATGAAGTTGCTTAGCTCTTATAGAGAACATTAAAACTTATAGTGACTGTTAAAACTGGGAGATTACGACAGGAGAACAGGAGGGCAGTATTTGGTTTTGCACAAGTAGTTTTTGTAAACTTGCTTTGTAGCTGATGGATTTATTCAGCTTCTTGGAAGCGTTGGTAAACACTGAACACGTGCAGAAACATCACTTCATAGAATCATAGAGTGACTTGTATTGGAAGGGACCTTTGGAGGTCTCTTTGGCCAACCTCTTACTCAAGGCAAGGCTGACTTCAGACTTAGATCAGGTTGCTCAGTCAGGGCCTTGCTTGTTCAAGCTGTGTCATTTCTGAGGATGGAGATTACACAGACTCTGGGAAACCTGTTGTTCCTGTTCCCATGCAACCACACCCTCACATCCAGTAGGAATTTCCCTTGTTGCAACTTGTGGCTGTTCCCTCTCGAGTCTTCAGCATACGCTTCGGCGCTCCACCTCTTCTGTAATTCCTCATTGGGGGTTATTCAGTTATTCAAAAGCTTCTGCTTGCTATCTGTGCTGCGTTGGGAAGTTTTAATTTGGTTACTTGTATTCCAGAAGTTACAGGTCACAGAATATCAGCTCTGATGAGGCGTAACTTCATTTAATAACTACAGGTTGTCTAAGATCAATTAATTTGAGTACAGTTCTGGAAAGAGTTGTTAAGAAATAAGGTACTAAGCCATAATGTTTTATGATTCATTGATGCAACCAATGCAAATTACTAATACTTTATGTATTTTAAACCTGTAAGTGCACATGTATGCACAGAATTGCATGAATATGCAAGACTGGTCTTGTTGTTCATGTGAAATCCAAAGGCAGCAAAATGGAAAGGAATAATTTACGAGTTTAATAAGTAGGTCTGTCACTAGCCATGATGAATAATCCTATGTATAGGAGAGGGAAGCGATAAGTATTCTGTTCTCAAAGCAGATCCAATGATGAGTACTGCATCTTCTTTAACTGATAGTCAGACCTTCCGTGACTGAGTCGGATTCTGATACGACTTAGAAAATGATCAAACTTTGACGGCACTGAAGATAAAGTATTACTTCAATTGTATGGAATAATCTAGTTACAAGTATGCTACACAAAGAATTCGGGAAGCTCCTTTGACAGGAGCTTTTTTTGAAGTAGATACTCTTTATTGGGGTTTTTTGTGTATATGGATTTTGTTAGTTCACTAGGACAATCTCTGTGTTTGCACAATCTCTGTCTTTTAAGATTAGTGGTGGGGTGGTCTGTTTTTAGGCCAATGCCCAAAATTGTAAGTTGTTAGAATGTACCTTGGGGTTCACTTACTGTAACACTGAATAGTTACAGTACTGTTGATGCTGTGTAGATGTCGGTGTGGTTCTATGCACTATGTTCATTTGATTAACATCTAAACAGTTGCAATTTGCTTGTAGTCATAATTATATTTACAAAAAAACCCCACCTGTAAGCACAAAATACAATAGGAAAATGCTGTTTATTTTCTTTTTTCTTCTATTGGATGATTTTTGTTAGGCTCTTAGTCTTGCATGATTATGTACAGCATTCAGAAACAAAAGCATTTTCTGAGGTAGCTGTCCTGATTTCAGTCTTACAAAGTAGTCTACTTTAATTGATCTGCTGTAAATATTTCTCAAGAAGAAAAACAACAAAAACCAACAGAATTTCCAAAGAGGGAAGGCAAAGACAGGATTGCAGCATTTTCGGGAAGTAATTTCTTTTAGCTTTTTTGTGTAACTTTGCTTTGCAACACAGTGTTTTGTAGCTCCGCAAAGGCTTAGCATAGCTTCAGAAATACAGGAAGTCTCCATGATGCTTGGATGGTCCAAGAAGGTACTATCTGGTTACCAATTACCAGTGTGTCTAGTGAAGACGCATAAAGTTGTGCAACCCTGTGGGATAATACGGATTTTTAATCTTCTTTTTAATTAAATTTTGAGCCAATTTGAAGAGAAATGCAGCTATTGTTGTTTGTAATTCTGTCATCTCTGGAATTACATGATTGCCATTCGTCTCTTTATGCCCCAGTGGGTCCAACCTGAGCACAACAGCAACACGCGTGCGCTAGTGATTAGCCAGTGCTTGTTTTGTTACCTTTGCATTACATTCAAAGAAACTTTCTTACTGTTCTCTTTTTAAATCTGCTTAAGGATCCAAATGATGGCAATTAGCATTATAGGAGTCATTATTTTAAAACATCTGAGCTTATTGTCAAAATGGATGCTAGCACAGCTTTGTTTTTAATAAAAAAGACATTATAGTCATAATGTTTGTGGGTGCTTGTGTTCTTCTAATAGTTGGAGACTTTTCCTTGCTTTTCCAAGGACATGGATTTCTTGCTAACTTTAGTTGGGGGTACGTGCTCGAAGCAGTTGGTTTGGGTCTTGGAGAGGAGCAATGAACTTACTAACTTCTTGTTGGTTATTCCGGCAGAGTGGAAGGAGATATAAGCTGTTCCTGAAGCGACGTCTCAGGGTAAAACAGTGATGAATGATATTGCAAGTGGCTTGGATGGCTGCAGTAATAACATGCTTCACTGTGTGATGCCTTTTGTTAACTGAGAGCAAGGTTCACAGTTATAAACATTCTGTGCTTTCTCAGAGAACTTTCTCACTTGCATCCTTGCATGGTTTAAGAGGGAGAAGACAGAGGCATAACCCTCCGAATTAATTCTTTTTTTTTTGTTCCTACTCTAATAAAATGAAAGCCCAATTCAGTCCTATACAAATACACTTCTGCTGATGGATGTGGTTAAAAAAAACTGGTAATACCACCAACCTTTCTTAGCATGGAGTTAAATTTAGACCAGAGTATCAGCTTCTGTGGAGAGCACTTTGCTGTATGAACCTCTAGTCTTGTAAATAATTCGGTAGAGCTGAAAACTGATATGATAATAATAATATTACCTAATATTGTGTTAACTTCCCTAGGAGAGTAAGGTAATGGTCGTCTATTTGCTTAACATTAGTTGCTGTCACCTGATCAGTGAAAAAGATGAATGTTGTTATTACATCATTCTGGCATGCTGATAAATGAAAATATGACCTTTAATAGATCAACTAGAATACTTCTTATCCTGTTGCATTCATACCTTTTATTAGATTCCGCCCCCCCCCCAAGAAAAGTAAATACTCAATTTTGAAATATCACCCCTGTATTGTTTGTGTGCTATTTCCATACGTGGTCATTGCTGGGACATATTTCTCTGTGGTGATTGATATAGTGAGTCCTGTTATGTAGAAGAAAATGCATGGAATTTACTTTTTGCTACCTGCTTCAAGTTGATGAACTGTGCCTTAGCTGGCTTTTGTGTAGACTGCCATTCGGACTAACTGCAGAAAAAAAACATGCTGTAAAATAACACTGGTCTTGATCATTTATGACACACTGTAAAGACTGTGAAAGAATAAATGGTAGCATTGTTCACAAGTATTGCTACACTAACATACATTTATTCTTCATATACCAGTTATTTACATGTAGTGTTTGTGGATATAAGCAGTTAATTTTGACATTATTTTAACTGGCTATAGCCCTCGTTAAAACTTGCCAAGAATATCTTCAGCTATGAAGAAACTGAAGAATTGAGGCAATTTGGGGAAACTTCTTTGTCTGTTATATTTTAGAGCAACAGCAATACTTGGTTTTTTTAATCATATGCCTATATCTTCCACAGATTGATAAAAGACATCAAAGCAAAGATTCTATTTTCTTCAGGGACGGTGTCAGGAGAATTGATTTTGTTCTCTCCTATGTGGATGATCTTAATAAGGAATGGGAAAAAAAGTTGGTAAGTTTGACTTTTTGAGGTCCTCTTAATTCTTATCTATCATAACTGGAATATCAATTACTAAGCCTTTCAAATTACTACACTTAGCTGGAGTAGGACTTAGCAAAAAAATTGTAACTGTGTGAAAAGCTGTTCCATGTACTGAAACTCCTGTGTAATTTACTGTTGTGTGTCGGGACCCAATTTTATTAGATCTCTTGGGGCTTTGTTTACTGAGTTGTTCACTCTCCATTACTTAGGCAGGTCAATATATTAGAATACGTAAAACATGTTGTACAATCAGTGCAAAGTAATCCAAATGATTTTGCTTTCTTAATTTAACGGTCTTATAGTTAGCTGTGGCTTTGGTGAAATATCTGTAGATACTGTTAAATGAAGGTTTCTTCTAAATAAGCAAAGCATTATCCAAATGATATTTAACAATAACGTTTTTTTCCTGTCCTTTGACTTCAGTTGGAGCAGAAATAGATTCTTAGATCCAAGAATCCATGTGATTTTCCTTTTAAGACTTTTTTTTCTTTAATATATACTCTGAGTAAAACAAACACAGCATCTCCTGTTTGAACTTTTCCCTGTGCCTGACTTACTCTCTACATAAGTGTATTCATTCTTCTAGAAGAATATTTAAAGTGGCTTTGATAAGGGACCTCCTATGTAACAGAGCACGAAGTACGAGCTTTCTGTAAAACACCCATTTGTGATCAACCCTGAACTTCCCAGCAAGAGCCGGTTGCTTGAATGGTAACAGCAGGTCAGACGGAATCAGTAAATTACGTGTATTTGTTCCTTGCTCACACTGACACTTGAGGTCTAACTTGACTAATGTGTAAATTCAAGCTATTTAAAAAATCCAGTACTATGATATGCAGTCAAGACAAACAATAAACTTTATAGAAAGCAAAATAATTAAAAAAATAATAATTGCAGGGATTTTAATTAATTTCCTTTTTCTTTATTCACTGCCTTCTTTCTGAGCCAACAGAGGTTACATTTACAAACTAGCCTCTCCTATATAGAGCTCCAAAGTTTGTTCATAATAAAAAAAAGAGAGAGACCAAAATACTTCGTTCTCATCTGATCATATTATTCTGAAAGATAGGGATATCTGAAGAAAACTAATTATGCCGATGCTTATGACAAAATCACAATCAAAACTAAAGATCTGTGAAGTAAAGAACATCTCATCTATATCTTGTCATATTGAAGTGTTTTATAATTAAAAATTACCATTTCCTTGGGAAAAAAACCTGCAAGATTGGGCTGTACAAAAGAATTGCTTACTGCTTGCTTTCCCTTATGAGGGAAATGCTGTTTTCATTAAGGACTTATGCTGCCTATACTTGCATCCAAGTATGAGCCAGTGTAGAACACAGCCCCTGCATCTTACTCTTGTTACCTTAAAAAAGCAAGACTCTCTGTCACCGTCTCTGGGGCTTTTCCCAGCTTGAGCAGCTCCCAGTCAGCTTTGCTCCACTAGCCACGTTCAGGAGATGTGCTTGGGAGACCAGGGCTACATTATAGCTATAGTACCATAGGTTTATATAAAGGCATACTTTTTCAAACCAACCCTGAGTCTCTGTCAGGCTTTAATACTAGCTAGATTCCTTCTTTTCCCATAAAGCAAAAAAATGCATTTAAAAAAGAAGGAAGAGGAGACCAGTCAGTGTAGAGAGGAGAAAGATATCCATGCAAAATATGTGAAAGCAACTCTTAAAATAAACTTTTCCATTAGTCATACTCAAATAACATGAGGAAAGAAATGGAGACTATTTAGGTAATGTTTCAAGTGGGAAGGAAAATGAGCCAGATGCTCAGTCTAGTCACTCATTCGTATTGTGTGCAGCAATTTCCTTCTCAGTGGTGTGTGGGTCATTAGGGGGTAGCAGGAACCTTTGCCAGACGGGAGGCCATGTACATGGTATCACTATTGACTGAAGGATTCACATGGGGAAGAACCTGAGTTAGTAGCTAACATTGTGGCTCCTTTTTGAGGTAAAAATGCACTTAGTTGGGAAGAAACATCTCTGACTTACAAAAGGCTAGAACATCTGCACGGTTCCATGAGATTTAATTCTGCGTCTGTGTCTTACAAAAGGGTTCATGGCCCCGTGGAAGAAGGCGTTTGGTCTGTGGCCCTGTGGGTTAGCTCTGCGGTCGCAGAATGGACAGGCGTGAAGATAAGAATGTTACAGCGCATTGGTTTTTACACAGTTCCTGGCGAACCTGCTAAGGAAATGAAATTTGCCCTGTGTTTGTGTCCAGCGCAGACCTTTAAGCAATGAATATGCTTGTATATTAATGCAGACTTCTTAGCATAGAAGTACTGTGCTGTTGTCTTTGTGGGAACAAGGTTTAAATACTGAGGCACTGCAGCCTTTGGAATTCGTCTGACATACTGTACTTGCTATTGTACAGTTGTCACAGGAAAGAAATGTGAATTTTTTTTACTGTAGTACAATGATACAGCAAAATGGAACAGCTAAGAATAGCAGTGTTCATAGGAAGAGAATAAGAGTTGTGACAAAGGGTTTTGTTTCCTTGTCTCAAGGAAGCAGCTTTATTCTGCATTTCTAAGAAAGGGATGAGTAACTTCTTTGTGTGTTTCAACATAGCCCTGATACAGATGTAAGAGATGGTCTGTTCATCTTCTCCCTTAGCTTCACACAGAACAAATGCATTAACTTTTTTGATGTTCCCCAGACACTTTCCAGCTTAATCTCTATTTTGAACTTGCCTTCTATAAGCTACACGAATAAATCCTAACCACAAAGTCTCTCTAAACAAAAATTAGGATTACATTTTTGAAACAATACTTTATAATTTTTCCTCAAAGCCTGTAGCCGATAAGTAGAAATATTTTACCCACATATGAAATGCATGTGTACATGGAAAAATAGAGTTTTTAAAAATGTCCAATAAATTATTCATGTATGAGCAGGACACGATCTTTACTGTCCATAAGTGTATTTCTTCACAAGAAACTCCAGAGCATTAGGGCTCTGGGATCTCTGTGCAAAGTAACTTGTTCCTGTGTTCACTGGAAGCGAAGTCCCCCTGTCCCCAGTGGGGCTTGGAGATACAGAAAGAAATTTTATCTAGTCCTTTTCCCCTTTTCATCAGCGCAGACAGAAACTTCTGCTTTCTTACAGGCAGCAGATAGCCCAAAGTTAGGGAGCCAAGGGCAGCAAAAAATCAGATGCCTGTTGCTCCTGCCGCACCCTGTGAGGCTGCTGGCTGTGAGAAGCCGTGTCCCCAGCTCTGCAGGAGCACCCGAAAACTGGGCTGGATCCAAACTGGGCACCTCTCCGTGCCGCTTTCCAGCAGCCTTGCGGAGGAAAGGTGTTTGGCATCTCCCGCGCTTCGGAGGGCACGCAGAGCACCCTCCCAAGCCCTGCGGTAGGGCCAGGTATCTCATCTGTCTCCTCGGCCCCCAGCTCTTGTGGCTGCCGGTGGATGAGAGGACAAGGGGCCTTTCCTAAACGGGCTCTGCCTCACCCCAGACATTCTGCCAGGGAGTGCGCGGGCAGCCCGAGCCCAGCCCGAGTCCATCTGCATTGCGCCTGTGAAGTGTGTTTCCCCAGGGTGCCGTGAAGAGTGGAGCTCTTTTATGCTTTGCAGTAGCATGCGATTGTTCCTAAAGGTCATATTTATTTCCCGATATCCTACATGTGACTTCAGTTAGAATAAGCCTGAGCATCCTCATAGGTAAAAGGCTTTTGTAAGCTTGCGGCTCCCTGCCTAAGAGAAGGGTAAAAGCGAGCAGGAGGAGTTTGGTTAAGGAATAGTATGTTGTAAACTTAAAATTATTTTATTCTCCTGTTTATTGATTGTTGTTACTAGCAGTAACAGCATCTTTATCAAGAAACAGGTTTATAACAGTTGTCTGTCTTCCTCAGGGAATTAATCGTGCAGTGTTGCATCTGCATCGGGCATGTGAGTACTGCTGGACTTTGGACCTCGCTTTGTTAATCTTATTGGCGTGGTTCATTACAGCCAAGCAGATGTTAGATGGTAAAGTTACTCCGTGCAAGTATGCGGGATATCCACAGCGGTGATCGGAGAGGTGAATGCTCTACTGGCCTTGCCTATAGAGTGCATGGTGGTCTCGGAAAATGGGGTTTCAGTCTTGTTACAGGTGCTTTGGAGAGGCTTAAGAACTGTACTTAAAAAGCAGGGAAGGGCATTAGCCCACTTACATGGGTCTTCACTAATGCGATTACATACGTTGCTTCCCCCTGTGACTGCACAGTGGCATCTATAGTGGAGTCAGAATTATATGCATCAGGTCTAGCTTTTTAGGTTTGGGACAGTAAGCTTAAAATTCTTACAAGTATCTATTAAAAAAATCCCAGCACTGGTCCAAGGGTACATTTTGTCCATTTTAAGCCTTTGACAGTGACATGGAGAAATCCAGTATTTGGCAAGAAAAGAGGGACCATTGTTTTTTTTTGCAGCAGATGGATTACTTTTAAAGATGGTTGTTTCAAGTGACTGGAAAGAACAGTACATTCGCAAGGGTTTCAGAGAAGGTGGCTTATGGGAAGAGAGCAAGGTGGTAAAAAGAGCGTGATTTCTATTAGAGCACTACAGTTTATCACAGTAAGTTTATAGTAAGGAACGATCAGCATGATGGGGCCAGACCCCTTGGCTCACTCTGTTATTAAGCTGCAGAGCTGGAGGAGGAGCTGGCTGGTGTCTCTGGAGGCAGAGAACCCTCAGAGTTGGCTCTCCTCCAGTGTTCGCTGGGGAAAGAACGCACGCCAGCGTGTTTTGTTTGGAGAAAACATAATCCAGAATAGCACACAGCTTTGGATACCAGGCTTGAATGTCAGCTTTTATATAGCACTTTCAGATGTAATCGTAAATCACCTTTTAGTTGTGCTGTTCTCTATTAGATCAGCAGGTCAGCAAACAAGCGTTATCAGGTGTGTTTATACAGGTGCATGTGGGCAGGTTTGAGATAGGAGAGTTAAAAAATAATGCATGGAATTGCATTTATCCCCAGCATGTGCTAGAACTCAGGAATTGCTGTATTAGCAGTAATATCGAGGCTTATCGAGGCCGGTGTCTAATTTAATATCTAATAATATTTGGCAACATCGGATGTGAAAGGTAAAAATGCAAGGCCACTAACGCAGGAAAATATATCGATACATCTTAACATAGATTTGAGGGCCATTAAAGCTGTTCTTCAGTCTGTATTTGTTTATCTGAGTAGTTTATGCAAACTAAACTGCAAATAGGGCAGCCTGTTCCTCTTGGACACACAGGAAAAGGAAATATGCTGAAAACGATGGTGTTTTGTTTTTTTCAAGTGTATGTGAAAAAAGTCAATTTAAGACCTTTCAGTCAAGAGCACATCACACAGCATTGCAGGTTTTAGCTAGAAAAAAAAGGGTAATCTAGCTAGTGCTTTCTAAAGAGGCTAGGGCTCAATATTTAGCTTAAGTTGCGGTTATTCTGGCAGTCCTTCAGCAGATTTTATATAACTAAAAGGCCTCCTGATATGAGAAAAATTCTACAGAGAAGGAGGGGAAGAAAATGTTCTTACCTTAAGACATCACCTAGGAATTACTTGGCAAAATACAGAGTTCAAGAAGGGTTTCAGCCTCTGGGAGGTCAGGCAGCCATCGCACACTGCCGCAGGCAGGTCTGTCTCTGCGTGAAGTCCACACTGACTGTGCAAGCTAAGCATATGTAAGCTTACACGTGATGATTTGTTAATCTTATCTAGTTTTACAGCTATGTTGTTTGTGAAGCATACTGTTTGAATGGTCTGTAATCAGCACTTGAACGTCTGTATCGGGCACGATTGTTTAACTGGTAAATAGATGTTACTATAAGCGATCAGTCTTCCAGACGCTACCAGAATTTTTCTTTTCATCTGGTTTTAACATTCTCTCAGAAATATAGCTAAACGACAGCACACCATACACACCACCTTCCCGAAGAGCCAGAGATGCCCAAGATGCATGACTTGATTTCCTTCTCTGGTTAACAAGACTGGGCAGTTTATGAGCCTATCCCTAACTAACAGATAGGTCTCCCGTTGCTAGTCGATGCAATTCCCGACGCGTCACCATCACTAGGCTGGCCATTGCTCGGAAGTGGCCCCGTACGCATCAGCTGGGTTTTGTCTGTTGGTCTGCCTTCTTTTAGAAAGGTCGCAGAGCATTAAGGGGTTGTCGTCAGGGCAGTTTGGAGGAGTGAAACTCAGTGAAGTGACCAGCAAGTGATCAGTTAGCTGCTAACTTCATCAGTTAATAAAGTGTGTTTATTTCTCTTCAGGAAAGAAGAAAAGAATTTGAGAGCAATCTGCAAAAGGCTGGTTTGGAACTAGAAACAGAAGATAAGAAGGTAAAAAAAAAAAAAAAAAAGGCAGAAAGATGGGGACCAAAGAAATAGACCTGCACATTATTAATGTATACCACTTTGTTTCTTTGTGACAAATCATAAATTTTTCTAGCAGATTCAAATGTGTCTGTTTGACTTATTTTTCCAGATATGTTCATAAGAATTGTGGAAAGTAATTTAATTCAGGTGGAAGTGATGGCTTTTGGTTTCTTAACAAAAAGCAAGCAGTTCCAAAGCAGCTGTGACTTCATTTAAACCCATGTAGATGGGAAGTATGCCCACAGCTAGATTTAATCCCGCCTAACAACTAGTAACATACTTGGAAGTCAGTGACTAGATTAGCGTGTGCCCACTGGATGTTGTAATTACGGTGAGGAAGGGCTCTGGTGTAACAAACTGAGGATGTTTGATTAGTGTTACTGTTTTGTTTAATAACTGGAGAACACGGGACGCTGACTTCAGTCAGCATGCTCTTCTTTTCTGACAGAGATTGAGTGGGACTAAATAACTCTTGGCGAAGTTTAGGCTCTGTAACATGCATAGATGGGATTCGGTGAGCAACATGTTAAAAATACCTTGTGATCACCGTTTTCTCCTGCGTATGCAGGGGAACACTAGAAGAAAATACATTGTGGGGTGAGGCCTGTGATAAGATTAGTCCTTTTCGTAGCTGTGAGGCTGTAACAGATCTGAGCTCTGGTTGGTAGCTCCTTTTTTTGCAAGGAGCCTTGTGTGCTCTACTCCGCTGCATGAAAACCGCCCTCTCTAGAATGAGAACAGCTTTACAGTCCAGCACGGTGGTCGGCAGGACGCGTGGGCTTGTGTTTCCAGTGCACTCGGGGTGTATTGAGAGTTTTCAGGCCTCAGTGCACAAGGTTAATGTAGTTTGAAAGAAGCCTTTGTGAGCTTTTAGTAGTGCAAAGACTATCCTTATGAACAATCAATCACTTGGATAAGCTTTTCAGTTAAAAACAAACCAAAAAATCCCCCATTCCCCCCCCCCTTTTTTTTAAAGCTTTCAAAAATATGTAAAAGGTAATAAATTTTGTATAACAACTATTCTCATAAATCGTTGAATAAAGCACGGTTTAGTCTGATGTCAGATTTAATCTTCCTGGGGCAGGAATCTGAAGATGGCAAGATTTATTTTGTGAAGATCCATGCCCCGTGGGAGGTTCTGATCACATACGCAGAAGTGCTGAACATTAAAGTTCCCATCAAGGAAAATGACATTCCCTCGACGGTGGAGAACCCCCTGGACTGTATGCTTGCGCCACTCAGGCTTCCCGAGAAGGTGATGCATCCGGAACCAGATTATTTCACGGCCCCGTTCAGCAAGGAGAAGCAGGAGCTGTACCTCATTAATGACGAGAGCACTTTCTTCTCACCATCCATGAGAAACAGAATAGTACGTATGCGAATTTGTCTACTTACATTTACACTTTCTACTTAGATTTACACAGACCCATAGGAATATTCATGCAAGGAAGGAGTATATGAACTGTGACATCTGTGGGTAAATACGAGGAAGCCTAGATGCCTATGCATCTTCCTTAAAAATCTGGAATGGTAATTGTTGGAATGGATCTTCTGGATGTCTACAAGGCAAGTGTGCCCTCAATGGTCCCATGCAGGGTAGGGCCTTCTGAAGAAGCGCTTTTTGCTTTAGCCTATTATTCCTGCAGATTATACACAGTGCACAACCACTACAGTTTTTTGTTAAATGGCCTATAAAGCAGGAAAAGGCTGAAATCCTTGTGTTTGAATCTCAGGTTAATTATATTCTTACACGTTGCCCGTATGGAACAGAAGAAGGGAAGAAAAAATTTGGGATTAAGAGACTGCTAAATAATGGCACCTATTCAGCTGCATACCCCCTTCATGACGTAAGTATTTTAGCTTTCTGCTCCCATAAGCATTTCCAAGTGTTCTTGCTCTGCGACATTTGCTGTTTCCAGCAGAAATGAAAATGCACTCAGACCCTTCCATTTGTCCCAGTAATTGATTCTGTTTTATGATACAAAGACATATCTGCCGGGTCTACTATTTGGATTTTATGTGCTGAAATGTTTCTTCCTATGGATGCATACAGGAACTGAGTTTCTAGCATGCACTTATGTGTCAGTCACATAATTTGCAAGAGACTTATTCCATAGTATATTCCTATAATGTCTATGATACAGATTATGTGGTAGTACATTAAAAAGATGATAACAAGGAATGAATACCAACTGTAGATGCGTACATTCCGCAGTGTGCGTGTGTAGGGTGTGTACATACATGTACTGTAATTATACAGAGGGGCATACTACCTGTAGTTACATAAATACTCCTGGGATCGTACCATGTGGGGACTGAAGTCAGGCGAGTTGCATGAGCCCCGCAGTTCAGTGTGGGGTGGTCACTTGTCCATCTTCTAGTGAGCTTTGGTGAGCAACTGCAAATACTAGAAGTATGGTCAAGATGGCAACTACTGGTGTTTATTTTTGCCGTAGGGTCAATTTTTAATACAATGTATGTGGGTTTAGCCCTGAAATCCCTTGCAAAAAATGAGAAGAGATGGGTTGCTTATTTTGCTGATTGTTTCTTTTTTGGTTTTTTTTTTTAATTATTCCTTAAATGCTCTTTTTTTTAAATCACAGTGCCTTAGTGAATGTAAATTGCTTGCTTGCATCTGTGAATTGTACCATAAGAAATTTTTTAATATTTTCTATAGAATTATATATTTTAATATTTTTAAAATATTGTTTCCTCTGTTAGAAAATGAAAATAAATGGATGAGTGGACATTCTATATGTTTTCAGGGGGAAGATTTAGCTGATCAGAGTCTAGGCTGTAGAAGACTGGTCTAGGCTGGGAAGTACTTCATACTGTTGGGACTACCATAAACGCAGATAATGAAAAGCATTTGTACAAGAATCCTTTCTATACAAATACAAGCAATCTTAAATGCTAAGGAACTATATGACAAAATTCCAAAGTCACGAGACAGACTTACAAATCATTGTGCACATGATCACAGCACGGAGTACATTACAGTGCTACGGCTGCGAGCAGGAAACAACTTTAATTTATATCCCCTAGTTTACGTCTCTTGGTGAAATGCTTTTGGCTGTGCAATTTACAATGAGAGCCTGATTCAGAAGTACAGAGAACAAGATTAAAGTTGGCATTATTTTTAATGAAGCGGGAGCACAATGGTGGTTTTCTGCTTTAGGGAAGCTTGAACTTCTACAGTTTCATGTGGTACACCAGTAAAGGAATATGCCATTCACTGCAGTAACCTACCAGTGCAAATGAGTATGTTGTACCGGCACAACGCTGGTATTGCAGCCTTTGAAGGGGGCTTAGAAGAAAGATGGGGACAGACTTTTTAGCAGGGCCTGTTGAAATAGGACAAGGGGGTAATAGATTTAAATTAAAAGAGGGCAGACTCAGAATAGATAAAAGGAGGAAATGTTTTACAATGAGGGTGGTGAAACCCTTGAAGAGGTTTCCCAGGGAGGTGGTAGATGCCCCATCCCTGGAAACCTTCAAAGTCAGGTTGGACGGGGCTCTGAGCAACCTGATCTAGTTAAAGACATCACTGCTTAGTGCAGGGGGGTTGGACTAGATGACCATTAAGGGTCCCTTCCAACCCAAACCATTCTATGATTCTATGGCATAAAATAAGATGATGTGGTTACTGTACAGGTTGACTTAACATCTAAGATTGATAAATGTCTTCTGAAAGTGTGTATTATCTTAAAACATATATAAAAAGGCTTCTACTTAAAGAAAGTGGTGGAGTGCTAAGTTTGAATTTCAAATTAGTTTAATTGGCATAATCTTAAGAGGTATGCATCATCATCATTAATGTTAATTTCTTTTAATGTAGTATTTGAGTCTGTCGATGAGGTGTTTTGCCTTTACTCTGATTTTCTGACAGTGCCAGTACTGGAAAAAGGCAAATGATCCAAACTGTGACAATGAGAGATACACGCTGTACATGGAGTGGGCCCGCTTCTTGCGGTTCTACAAAGAACAGCCTTTGGACCTCATCAGGTAAAATATTGCCTGTGCTTTATTATATGTACTTGGGTTTCACTGTAATGCGAGCGTGTATTCATTTGTAGCTTGATCCTGCTGGGAAATTTTTACTACTTTCAATATGCAATGAGAATCAGATACTTAGCTGGGCACTAGGTCCCTGGAGGACATGACACAGGTTTTTACTAGCAACTGGTAAAATGCTTTATCTCGAATCAAGCCTCTTTCAATCTAGCCTTTGCTCCCAGGGTGAGGTATATGACAGATAATTCGGCTGTAGAGGAACACATATGAAGAATACCTTGCATTTTATACTCAATATTTGCCACACTTTTTAAACTTCATTGACGTGAAGTTCTGAAATTTTGACACAGACTTGAAAAAACACTCATAAAAGCAGTTTTGAAGCTTGAGTCTTAATTCAGTACTAAACTCAAATTTAAATTAACCTTACCCAAGATCCCTTTGATTCAGATCAGATGATACAGAAAACCCACTACTTTATTCACAGGTTACAGTTGCTCCATTTGTAACACAACCAGGTGTATTTCTGGGAATTACCCATTCGTTCTGACCATATGATCAGAACTTTTGTGCCCAGTTTCATTTGTCTAACTCCTTGGAAAATGAAAACTGTAAATCCTCATTTACATTATCATATGGGTAGGTGAAAGAGTGATTGTAAAGCTGGAACTTCTGCTAGGAGGAAGAAAAGGTCAAAAGAGGCCATGTATTTTGTTCATTCGGCTTGCATAACTTCTCACAGCTAGCTTTAAATCTCATTTTTCCACTGTGCATCAATGCATTTACTCTTCTGTTAAATGAGAATTTTGCCAAGTGTTTCATTTTTGACTCTGGCCAGTTTGCTATCTATTGGAGTTTTAAACTTTGCTTTGTATTCCTATTAATTGTTTTTTGGGTTTTTTTTTGTATTCAGGAAGTACTATGGTGAGAAGATTGGGATCTATTTTGCCTGGCTAGGATTTTACACTGAGATGTTATTCCTTGCAGCTGTTGTTGGCTTAATCTGTTTTCTTTATGGCTTGTTTACAATGGATGAAAATATGAGCAGGTGAGTGTAGTGTTGAAAATCTCCTGGGCTTATAATGGGAAAAGCTAAGCAATGTGAAAATTTTGTTCTTGGGGAAAAAAAACAGGTAACAAGCTTTTAAAGCTTGCTGGAGCACACGGATTTGTTTTTCAGCTGTCTTTGTTGACTGAAATGGTGGTGGGCAGCTAATGCAGAACTTGTGACTCTTAATTAGGAAGACTCCATCTGTAGGCGAAAAGCAGTATTTTATTGCCAGTTGCCAGTAGCTTCTTATATTGAAAAACCCGCAATACGTGAAGTCTGAAGAGCACCACTGACATCTCTCAGAATTGTGTGTTTCAAGTGTTTATTGTTGCCTTAAGCTTTTCTATTTTAATCTATTCTGCAGAGTAGTCCGTTGACCTTTTTGTGCAGGTCATCATTTGTACTAACTACCGAAAGCATGAGTACAGGACAGATCAGCAGTCTTCTTCCGTCAGAGGGATCCGGTATCTCGGAATCCAGAGTTTGCTTCTTTCTGAATAAGCACTGTATTTGTTTCTTCAAGGGTCCCAAGATTTATTGTATTCAGGGATTTGGGGAGGCAGGGTGGATGATGGATGGGGAGAGGAAAAGAGGCTTGACAATTCATTGCTCACTGTTGTTTTTTTAAGAAGGCTTCAGAAAATTTTGAGGTTTAACCATAAAAGGTGAATAACGGCTTAAAATTCTCATTGGTTCTATTGAATTAAGTCACTCGGAGACTTACATTGCAGCTAGGTTCAGAATTCACCTGGCAAGACTGCTATACATGTTCGGATTTCTCTGGATACCGAAGGATTATCGTAGGATTGTAACCTTCACCCACTCTAGCAGTTAAATTGAAGTAGCAAATTTTACTGTAGATAGCAAAGCTGAATTAATACCTCTGCTTTTAGAAAAGGTGTTTTGAACGCATTACTAACCTGGTGAGAAATAACATGGTTTATATCTCACCTGAAAGCAGGGCATGTACAGTACAGCCCCTTACAGACTTCTGATTCGTTGCTGATGGAATCAGAAAGCCCATACCAAGTGAATTGCTAGTTCTCCTCCTTGTAGCAGCTGCTACATTTCTTGGCTTGCCCTGACCAGGTTAACACCAGCAAATGTGACAAGACTTGGCATCTTCTCTGTGAAGCCGCAGATGTTGAGCTTTAAACAAATGAAGCTCTTAATTTTTAAATACATTTCATATAGCAGCTCTTAAGATGCTATGAAAACAGATACTGTACAATATTTTCTCCTCAGCAAAGAAATCTGTGACCCTGCAATTGGAGGAGAGATCATCATGTGCCCTCTTTGTGACCGGGAGTGTGAGTACTGGAGACTAAACACCACCTGTGAGTCCTCAGAGGTCTGTATCTGGTTCTCCAGCCACTTGTCGTTTTTCTTAATACTGAAAACTATTTTGGTACCAACCTGTTCCTGTGTATTCTATTGCAGTATTCCCATTTGTTTGACAACGTGGCAACTCTCTTTTTTGCCATTTTCATGGGCATATGGGGTGAGTACATTTGATAAGTTTTATGTCAAGCAATAAGGATATCTTGGCCAAACTCCTGAGGGACACTGGAAGTGGGAAGAGGAGGAATAATGGCTTCACTTTAATATCCTGCCTCAGATGCAATAAGTGATGAAAGAGTAAAAATAACTTAAAGTTACAGAGGAATTGCACTTAAAAAAACTGAACAAAATCCAGCAGATATCTAGGATATAAGCATTACATACTCGTAACTGCTAATGTTTGTTTCTTTCCTTAGTAATCTAGGATAGAGTGGTCCAACCTTATGCAGTCCTCCTAAGAGTCCTCTCTGCTGAGCCCTACACAACTCTGTGAGGGAGTAGAGAGCTTTTCTGTCCTTTCACTGGATGGTGGTCCAGTACTACCACTTCATTAGCAGGACTTTTAGGATGAGAATCAGTTGGCTTCTACTCCAGTGAAGTTCATACATTATAGTATGCTTTGATGATGCAGAAATAGGTGGATTTCTGGACTCTGTCTATAAGTGTGGTTTCACACCAAGTGATATTTGTGCAGACTTTAAGATAGTATTGTCTTGAATACGTGTTCTTTCCTTAAACTCTGTGAAGGTTTATAGATGCAGGATAGTGTAGTTGTTTCTTATTACCTTGTCTCCTGTTTCATACTGTTTCTATGAAATGTCATAATTACATCTTCGATTTGAGTATAAATACTTCATTAACATAGAAAGATCTCTGTGAGCTAAGACAAAATTTTTGTATTTGTTACCAAAGGTCCTAGCCACTAACTTTTTCGTAGAGAGTTCTCCAAAAAAAATTGAATAACATGATGATGTATGGCTGGTTTCCTAAACTTTTCTTGGTTTTAAGTGCTAACCTTTGAGTGACATGGATTAGTCATTCAGGAAGTACCAGCAAAAGATTTAGGAACTGTAGGAGATGAGCTTTCCTGTGTTTGTGTAAACCGTAGAGCCTCCCCACTTCACGTAAGAACAGTCAGATTACCAAGGGTTTACATTTTCAAGTCATTTATAGAGGGCTTTTTAAATGTTATATAATATTATAACTTTTACAGTTGTTTATTTTATTTATGAAATCAGTTCCCTCTAGCATCTTAAAAATTTCTTAAGCCAGCCTCACTCTTGATCGTATGAAAAGCATCAGACATTCACTGTCTTTAAATGACCATACCAAATAATCATCAAAAAGCAACAGAAATCTTTGCACATACTACTTGAAGACAGTTCTGCTTATTTGTAGTAGTTCTTCATGTGTTACGGGTTTATACAGAAACAATTAGCTGAACTATCACGTTCCTTTCTTAATTCCATGTTGCTATTTGCATATGAAAAGTAGTTAAACTGTAATTGAACATGGCTGTCATAACCATGGAAATACCCATATCCTGTCTTGGCATCTTCCTTGTCATCCACTTCTGGAATTCAATTAGCTAATAAATTACTTAACCTATTACAGTCTTAGCTGTGAACTTTAATAGGGAGTCAATAAAAATAGATGTGTCCCACTGAGGATAAATAATAGGCCACAGAATAGAAGCCAGTGCAGAAATAAGCTTAAGTTGGTTCATGAACTTGTTCACTTCTCCCTGAACTGTATTTTAACATTTCCACATTGCAGTTACGCTTTTCTTGGAGTTTTGGAAGAGACGGCAAGCTAGACTGAAATATGAGTGGGATTTGGTTGATTTTGAAGAGGAACAGCAGCAACTCCAGCTGAGGCCTGAGTACGAGGCAAAATGTACCCAAAAGAAGAAGAATCCTGTAACTCAGGTAAGGAGCCTGCTGGTTGATGTGCATGCGGATTCGGTTGTGTGCCGAAAGGTGGTTTGATGATGTGTGAGTTCTGCCTCAGGAACAAATCTCTATCTCACGGCTAGGTAAAGATTTGTGTGAGACACGTAAAGAGTGCTGCATTTCTACTGGAGCAGGGCAGGCCCTCGGCTATTACGTCTCCACTGACCAGTGTTTATGGTAGCAGCGAGTTTGGCTTAAATATGTAGAACGTGATGCCAACCACACCCTCACTGGACACAATGGATTGCGTTGAACATCAAAGCAGAATTTGGTAACATGATTTCTCGCTGAAGGCGTCCAGCTGATGAGTGCTGGGGTTTGTGCTCTCGCTGACTAGTCTTGGAGATAAACACTTTAACTGCCGAAAGCAGCAAGGCTGGTTAGTGTTGGTAGGTTCTGGAGTTGATAGCCCTGCCTCTCAAGGGTCTCTGTACCCTGGCGCAGGGCCGTTGCGGTGTGGCTGTCCTGCTTTCCAGTCTGAAGGTAACGGTGACCGAGAGTGCTCAGCAGTTCAGCCTCCTCTCGCACTGACAGGCATGCCCCATCCCTTGGACCATGGCTCTCTTCCTGCAGGTGGCTTTTGTTATCTAAGCTTGTGACACAGAATAAATGAGAACATGGCAGTGTTTTGCCTCTGGAGTTTGCATAACTTTCGTTAACTATCCTCTATTGATTTTAATTTCCACAGGAAACTGATATATTAAATTAGGAGTACAAAGGCAAAGTTCATAGCTTTCACTTGGCTAACACCATCTTTACAGTGCCCTTCACGTTTCAAGGTAGCAGTCTCTGAAATCTTCGCCCCTTTGAAAGCACCCTTTCTCATCCCTGCATAACATATGGAGGAGGAGTCGCCTTGATCTAAAGATACAGAAGTAGGACTGGCTGTGGTTTTATTTCTGATATACAACCACTTTGAGGAATGTTAGAGGGATGAAGGTTGCTGAAGCCCTTTGGCTGAAGTCTAGTTGAGATACAATTAGCCACACTCTGTTAAGTGCTCTATGTAAACACCTACTAGATGTTACTTGTCTTCATTTAAATTTAATTTAGGTGGAAATTATTTGACAAATTTAGGGATCAGATGGTTGCATTCCAGTGTAACATTTAGCACCTCAATTCGATGTATTTTTAAAACCTCCTTCCTCTTCCTAGAGTTGTATATAAATAACTTATTTTCACTGGTCATAAGATGACTTAGATAACACAGTCTTCAGAAAAGAAATAGAAGCTTAGCCAGAACATGGGACGCACCATCATTCTACTAACAATAGCACTGTCTTTCAGGGTTTCTCTCCTTAATTATGAGAAATAAGGTTAGTGTATGTATTTCCTGATGAGAGACAGTTTTCTGTCTCTCCTTCCCCTTCTGCAAATGCAACATGAATGCTGTTGTTCTTATACCTGTAACTTCTATGCTGTAGTCACGCAGGGATCTTGGGTAACCATGCACTGTGATTTTAAGTTTAGCTCTGCCAAGACATTGATTTCTGCATGCTCATGGACCAAAACCTGTAGTCTGGCGAAGCAAATCAGCCACTGCAGGTGACAGACAAAGATGGTGTGGGTGAGGTGCATTTGTGTAACTGTCCTGAGGGAGGAGATTGTTCTCTCTCTCAATTCATGCAGATCTCTTAGGTAGGATGCTTTATTTGGACTGTATTTTGGAAACAGAAATTGGACCTTAATGTATTTTTCTTACCTCAGAGTAAGGTACTGCACTGTTCTGTGCTTTCTAAGTATACGTTAGCAATTACCATAAAAATTCAATGACTGTACAATCCTTTATTTTATGACACATCAATTTATTACCTTGGTGGATTTTTCAGAAGCTTTTGTGTAGCAGAGTTTAGCAGTGATCTTTATCAATACCCAGTTATAGCAAACCATACAGGGTAGCCACGCTGTAGCGTAATTGCCTTCCATTAGATAATGTGCAACACGTGAAAGGACAGTGATTTTAAATAAGTTAATTCAGCAGATTAATAAGATAATATGGATACAGGTCACTGAGTTTTTTCTGTCTCAAGGCTGGTTTTGCTTTGCTCAGAAAATTGTTTCCTCATTATTCCTGGCCGTGATTCAAAGTTTTAGGTGCACTGAAACAGAAATTGCCCATCTTGAAGCTTTAATTAACACCTCATTTGGTCACAATGCTAAACTATTCAGCTAGATCATAGCTAAAATCTGGTTTTGGTGATTACAGTAGAAACTGAATTGACATAAATAATGAAGCACTGCATTCAAACTTAGGCTCTGTCATTGCACATTGTTGCCTACATTTTGTTCTGAAGTAGAAAATTTGTTGAATAGCCTAGAATGTGCAAAACATTTGTTCTTAGTATAGAATGTGTATATTATTTATTTATTAATGCATAATAGGTATAAAATGTTATGAGCCTGTGTAAAGCCACATCAAACAACTTGTTGTGACTCGAGACTACGGTATCAGTGATTGTGTTTAGTAAGTATACTTAGGCAGGTATGGGCAGTACATCTGTCCTGAGAGAACAGCGCATTACACGTCAGACACAATCCCATTGGTATGAGCATGCCGACTGAAGAATATCGCCATCAAGAAGCAATGCTTGTAAAGCAACTGCTACTGCTTGGCTGAGTCAGGGAGAAGCGCGCAGCTCGGTTGCGGCCGTTGTATTCGGCGTAATTACACCGCGTTATGCCAGAACATTCTGGGCTTTTGTGCAAAAGAAAACAAACTCCCTTCAATAACATTTTACACGTTCAGTGTCTTTTGTTGTCAAAACAAGCATTTCCTGGTTCAGCATACTTATTGATAATGTACTTAATATTGTGCTTGCCTGTAGTAGTCAGTGCCCCTTTGTCCCAGAGGAGTGTAAGCATGCTACAGTGCCTGTCCCAAAAATTTATCAAATTCAGCTTCTATTGGCATTAGTTCTTCACAGAATCACAGAATCATTAAGATTGGAAAAGATCTTTAAGATCATCAAGTCCAACCATCAACTCAACACCACCATGCCCACTAAAACATATCCTGAAGTGCCACACTCACACGTTTTTTGAACACTTCCACTGATGGCGACTCCACCACCTCCCTGGGCAGCCTGTTCCAATGCCTGACCACTCTCTCAGTGAAGAAATTTTTGCTAATATCCAATCTAAACCTCCCCTGGTGCAACTTGAGGCCATTTCCTCTTGTTCTGTCACTAGTTACTTGGGAGAAGAGACCGACACCCACCTCACCACACCTCACCACAACCCCCTTTCAGATAGCTGTAGAGAGCGATAAGGTCTCCCCTCAGCCTCCTCTTCTCCAGACTGAACACCCCCAGTTCCCTCAGCCGCTCCTCATCAGACTTGTGCTCCAGACCCCTCACCAGCTTCGTTGCCCTTCTCTGGACACACTCAAGCACCTCAATGTCCTTCTTGTAGTGAGGGGCCCAACACCGAACACAGTGTTCAAGGTGCGGCCTCACCAGTGCCGAGTACAGGGGCACGATCACTTCCCTACTCCTGCTGGCCACACTAGTGCTGATACAGGCAAGGATGCTTTTGGCCTTCTTGGCCAAAAGAAAATCATTCTTAAATGATCCTTTCTTAATACATGTAATGTGATATTTTAGGAATTAGAATTGGTTGCGAAAAAGAGAACTTTACACGAACATGGAAAATTGGTCATGTGCTATATGGGGATACTCGCTTGGGTAAGACCTACCTGCCTGGTGCTGCAGCAGAGATTGGCAACTAATGAACGTAGCCATTTCTTCAATTAAAAACAATAAAAATTGAAGGAGTGGAGGCAAACACTCTCTGGCTGTGTGGAAAAACATGGTACATCCAAGTAAATAACCATTTTAAGAAACCTCACCATGAAGAATTCCTTAAATTTCAGTCCAGTTTTGGACCCAGAGCTGTATGACAGCTGAGCTAGCATTACAGTAATAGTTCTGTCCTGTTCATCTAATGAAGGAGGTGGTCTTTTTCTTTCAGCTACTGATTGATTTTTGCAAAGGTTTAACCGTTCTTTTCAAGTACTGGCTTTACTTTTAGCATTGTTACGACCACTTCTGTCTTGATCTTTCCCCCCCGCCCCTCCCGGCACATTCAAAATCATGTCCTGCCTGCCCTTTTAGAGCAGGTGGTTCTGAATGATTTTCCTCGGATGTGGGCACTTTCACACAGCTGATGAGAGCTCTGTGTGCTGCTTGACGTTAGAATAAGATTATGGATTTGTGAACTGTGCTGTGCTTGCTTGACTGTTTCAGGAGATGGAGCCTTATTTGCCTATAACTAGCCAGGCTGTGCGGTTCTGCATCTCAGGGACTACAGTGTTGTTCTGGGTGAGCATCTTTTTGAATCATCATTTTAACATATATCAGAGTTGCTAGTCATCGCTAATCATGACATTAACACAAACTGGTTTTAATCATGATATTAATACATGCTTTTATTATTGCCCTGCAGATTTCCTGCTGTCATGCAAAATGCACTTCAGAATAAAAAAAAAAGACCTTTTAAATCTGTCGTTAATTAGTAATTTGATTGGACATTCTAGCATAGGGGTAACTTTTTCTCTGGCTTATATGCTGTTAACAGACCATATTGAAAAAATTTGTAATAAAAGCAAAAATGAAAAAAAAAACCCTCACTACAACGAAATATCTATATATTCCTCTAGAAATACCTGCAGAGTGAATTTGGGGGTGGACAATATAATCTTTATCCCTTCTGTCTCCATTTCTATAAGTCTGTATCCTTCTCCACTATTTTTTTTTTAAATTGGTATTAGATTGTCTGGTTTTCTTGTGTTAACAAAATAATTTTGTTGGGTTTAATGTACCTAATACAGCAAAGTTTTTTGCTTGTGTACTTTGCATTTCAGTGCTGCTTGAACTCGTACGTGTAAAGACTAAAATTTATAAAGCATGATGATTTACATCTTATTTCAGAAGTTGCACGCATATAGCTATACTGAGCTGTAGGTGTATCACAATTTCAAATCTCTGTCCTTTCTTTAGGTGTCTCTGATTATAGCTAGCATGATAGCTGTGATCGTGTATCGTCTTGCTGTGTACGCTGCCTTTGCCAGCCTGATGGAGAACACTCAAACTTTACAACCCATCAGTGGATTACTGACCCCTCAGCTGGCAACTTCAGTCACAGCCTCATGCCTGAACTTTGTCATCATCATGATACTGAATTTCTTATATGAGAGAATAGCCATCTGGATTACTGATATGGGTAAGCAGTGTACTCGAAGACAGAACTTTCAAGGAGTCAGTAGAGGTAGAACCCATCTAGAAGTGCTGTAGGTAGTTGTTCTCAACTCGGGCACAGTGGGAGCACTGGGACGTTAGTCTGTAGCTTGCAGCAATGGCTCAGTTGTATCCATGGCCATACTGAACATTTTCCCTGCATTTGAATAGTTATCATAAGTTGGTTTCTCTTAGTATAATGTTTGCTTATATTAAAAATAGTTTACAGAGACAATCAGAGCACTGAACATAATTTAAAATTATCATGTGTTATATTAGAGTCACCAAAGCAAGATCAAACTGTCATGATTTTAGCAGTATTTCAATTAGGAATCCTGAAGATACATTTTGAAAAATAGATCAAAGCTTTCACAGCCATCTTTACAAGAAAAAAGTCTAAATAATCTTGTCTCCTCCATTGGAGGAAAAGGTAGGAGGCTGGAGAATGGGGTGGGACAATATATTTTCCAACGTTGGCACTATTTCCCTTAGCTGTGAATTTACAGATTTGGAGTTAATACAGATTGAAGGGAGAGATTGAGCAGGTTGAGAAGTTGGGCCCAAGATGTGCCATTGTGGCTGTAGCCATTGGTAGCATTACTTGCAGCAGGCTCACGCCAGGCAGGCCAGCCCAGAAGGGTCCATTACTTTTGTAGCAGGTTTTATGTTTGATTGTTGTTTGCTTGCTGGAAATACCTTCCCTAGAGCCCTTCTTCCAATATTTTAATTTGTTTGCCCTTAAAGGCTTAGATGTAAAAAAATGCTGCAGGTGCTTTATAGAAAGAAATAATTGCAGAATATTCAGCTGGGGGCCTGTCATAAAAACACCTGGGTGGTCTTTTTTTTAGGAGGTCTTACAAGCGGAATCAAGAATTGAGAGTTATTTCTTGCAGAAACTTAATGGGACATTGCATAGGGTTTATTACGACTTATCGTGGACCATCTCTTGTCTCAGGGATCTGTATTGTTTATCTCACTTGGCCAAATTAGACCAAAGACAGACAGAAGATGTAATATGTAAAGTTGCCCCTAGGAAAAACAAACAAACAAACAAACAAAAAACCCCCAAACAAACAAAAACCCAACAACAACTTAAAGTCCAGAAGATCATAATTTTTTAGATTTTTAATTCTTGAAGGGCATGAATTATAAGCATGAAGGCTCAGCAATGTTATTTTGCTGCCTGCAAAGTGTGGAGGATTAATTTCTGAAGTGTCAGCATTACCTGTGGTTATCCAGTACAGGGAGAGAAAATAAATGTTCACTTTTGTGGGACCGCTGCCCTCCACTGGCGGCCCTGGCTTAGAGACCCGGCTTAGAGACCTGGTTGGGTGCAGGGTCTGAAATATTGGCTGTTCTAACTCTTTTCACACCTGAATTCCTTAAAAAGGTTAGGCCAGGTTATACCTGCATGTCTGAAAACAAAATCTATCTCTGGTGCTCTGAACATTGAGTGTCTCACATGAACATTTGAACAGCTCACTGCCAATAAAAACCCTGTAACAAGCTGCAACCTAGGCAGACTGCTGCACCTGAGTACTGCCTCCTCTGTAGTACACTGCAGGTTCCCAGAAAATACCTTGTTATGCAAATTTATTTCAAGCCTGGAAATGTTAATTTACTCGGCTACATAAAATAACTTTGCCATAGGGCCTGTGAGTTCAACTGCTGGGTCCTAACTAATTCAGAGGGACGCAAATGCTTGTGGTGTATTTTCTTCCCCTTTCTCCCGGCTTGAATTGGTTATATGTTATCATTTAACAGGACGTTTTACCCATAATGTGTGTAGGGCTTCCTGTTACCTTTAAAAATGTAAACATGATGGACAACGTCATTACAAAGGCAGCAAAATCTTAAGCAAAGGCTTGGTGATGTTCAGTACCACCGAGATGCCTGTATCCTTCCCTATTCTTCCCTCCACTATGAGCCTCATCTTTCAGAGGCACAGGACCCATCCAGTTTCTGCTGATTTCTATAGAAGCTACACCCATACAACTTATTCAAAAAAACAATCCTGTAACGTACTTCTCTACCACGAAGAAAATAAATATTCTTTATCATGTGCATTGCCAACAGTGAAATTTTCATAGTCTAGAAGACCTTGCTAGTTAATGTTTGAGATTCATCTTGGATCTCCTAAAAATAGTGTAAGATTTTGGGATGGACAAGTGCTAGTGGATGGTACAAAGAAGGGGAAATTGAAGCTTCTAAATATTTCAACAATGAATTTCACTTGCCTGTCTGCTTGGAGCGTTGCATTGTACATTAAAGGCAGAGTGTCTGAGAGCAGGAATTCCATCTGTTGAACTGTCTGTGGGTGTTTTTTTCTTTTTTTTTTTTTTTTCTTTTGGGCTGTAAAGGCACTGTGGGTAATGAGTGCTTATGAATCTGTATCCTTTTAAAAGGAATACAGGAAAATGAAATTACTGTTTTCTGGTTTCACAGAGATTCCCCGAACTCACATGGAGTATGAGAACAGGCTCACTATGAAAATGTTTCTGTTCCAGTTTGTCAATTACTATTCATCCTGCTTCTACGTGGCCTTCTTCAAAGGGAAGTTTGTTGGTTACCCAGGTGCCTACACATACATGTTTAATCGCTGGCGAAATGAAGAGGTAGGACTATCTTGATTAAGGTGGATTGAATAATAACAAACTAGTTTAAACTCTTTATCCCCTCCAACCTGTGCAGTCATAAATTGCCAGCTGCAGGTTTGGTCTGGAATGAGCTGGACCTCAGCTGGCCATCCTGAGGCTGATGGAGGGGCTTCCAAGGACGACTCCTACTGTTGCTAGTCGGGAATGCACCAGCAGTGAAAATCTGTGGCTCTGTCAAAAAGCTTTTCTTGGCCGCCAGTCCCCCTAAAATACTAGTGGATCTCGCCACAGGTCTTAAAAGCACTTCTCTAGGTTGAAGAAAGCTAGTGTAAATGGAAATGGTCTCTGGCTTTCAGGTGTCTTCATAAGCTTTTTGAGGCACTACATTTTCAGAGAAACCATTTGGTAAGAGGCACATCTATAAGCTTTTGCTTTTTTCCCCTCATTTCATTTCTGATTATGCTTTTTGTACAGAGATAAAATACAATACTTAATATGAAGCATTGGTTGGGAGTCGATAGCGAAGGAAAAACTTCATGCAAAACACAATGCAGTAATGCATTGCGCTTAGTGATAGAGTATCTCCTAATACCAGTCTGGCTGCTAAATTCTTAAGAAGGCCTCAAGAAAGAGTTGAAACTTTAAAACTAGTGTTCTCAGCAAACAGCAGAGACCGGATACTGGCAGATACTTAAATACCTCTGCTGCAGGAATATGAATAGAAAGTGCAGGTGATTGCTAGGTCAGGGTTGGTCTGGCGTCAAGAGCTAACCGAGCGCCATAGATGCACCTTGCTGGGGCTGCGGGGTGGCTGCTGCATGCGGATCCTGCGGCCCGTCTTTGTGTATCTGCACAGGGGTCGGCCCAAAGCATCCCTGAATTATTCTGTCTTTAAATGCTCGTTATGTTTTGGTGTGTGTTTTGTCAAGTGTGTTGAGCATTGAAAGCCCTTCTGTATCAGCTTTCCTGAGAGGGTAACTTAGCTGGCAGTCCAGGTGAAAATTAAGTATTGTCCTAACAAGTTTTAATAACTCCTCTTCTCTCCTTCATTTATACAGTAGCAAGATATAATTTACTTGTGTAATATCCATTATTAATGTCCATTATCCCCCATTTGTCTCTGCCAGTGTGATCCTGCGGGCTGTTTGATAGAATTGACGACACAGCTCACCATAGTCATGGCTGGCAAACAGATCTGGGGAAATATCCAAGAGGCCATTGTACCGTAAGTTACCTCATACGCTGAGATGCCCATGTTATAGACAGAGGCAATTCTTGGAAGGAGCGATAACAAGTATCGCCATATGAAGAAGCTGAGAAAAATTCTGTCAGTTAAGCACAAATTCTGACAAGTAGACTCATTTCATAGAGGCTTTTGGCCTCTTTTTGTTAAAGCCTTGCTTGTAAAAGCATGTTGCAACAAAGACATTGCTTAGAGAAAGGGAAACTTGATCTGCTTCTCTCATTGTTAACTTTTTTCTGCATATACAGCTGGATTTGTAACTGGTGGGGTCGCCGGAAAGCCAGAAACAATCCAGAAAATTTATACAGTCGCTGGGAGCAAGACCATGATCTGCAGACATTTGGAGCCTTAGGCCTGTTCTATGAATATCTAGAAATGGGTAAGTTTAAAAATACACATTTGGAATTGAGGACAAGACACCTTGTACTGACACCATTCCAAAAAAAATAGTTTCTTAATTAATTGTTATGGATTGATGCCACCACTTTCATCTGGTAAACAGTAGACCATTAACTGCTGGAAATCATTAAATAGGTCAGCCCAGTGGGGGCGGGGGGAAGAAAAAGGCAAGCTGCCTTTGCATCTTAGACTGCAGGGAATTTCACAGAAATGCTGCAAAGACTGTTTGTTTCCCTCATTTGAATGGGGAGCGTTATTCTCGGTGCAGCCAGCTGTCTCAGTGTCTGTTCTGTTCTTGTTCCCAAGCATATTCTCAGCTGACGTCAGTGGAAGTTGTAAGTATAGAATGAGTGCCAAATATGCTGTAAGGATGGGTACTGCAGCTATGAGAACTACGAACTGGATCGGGGAGAATCTGTTTAGTTTTAGGTTTGCGCTGACTACAGTCCAGCAGACCAGCAGAGGGAGCATGGGTAACAGAATAGGATTTTTCAAAGGTAATGTGAACAGGTCAGCATATGAAATTAGCTTACAAAACGTGAGAAACTAAAATTAGAACCTGAAGCCAAACTAAATCTAAAGACACTAAAAAAAAATGAATACTTGTCTGTTATAAGGACAAAATTTGTTGAAAAGTGGACCTTTGTATTGTTTTATTTCTACAGAAATAATTTGAAGTGTTGCCTAGAGATGTGTAGCTTTATTATCATCACTTCATGATATTTTGTACAGGGCTGTGATCTTGTGAAATTAATACACTCAGAGCACTCAGTGCTGTCAGCCATGCCTGTTAATAGATGTCCTTGCTCTTCCTGAAGCAGAACTGAACCGGTACACTCCAGCACTGTCCTGGGGCTGCTAAGCTAGTAGGAATTTTGTTGCTTGTCTAAGATGAAGGGAAGAGCTGGTGACTGGTGTATGGGAATTTATTTTTATCTGCTGCCTAAACCAGACAAGATGTTCTATTTCCTAACTTTAAAATATAGTGGCAGTATTGGCTCTGCACTGAGGACTGTCACATTCTGTACCAAGAGGCATTTCATTTTGGTAATGACTAAAGGGATCGTCTGTGTATTTTATTTGCATTCTTAAACTAGTGTTGACTCCCCAGTGGAACTATTACATACAGAATTGGTATTCATATTTTGTCTACACCAATAACAATAGGTGGAGGTAAGGTTGTGATAAAAGTAAAAGTATTTCCTCTCTTTCATTTAGGAGACTAGCTGGTAAGTAAAAGGAGAACAGGCTTGCTCTGTACAAACAGAGAGGAAAAGTAGCCTGGTTTTGTTCCTCTCTTGTAATCCAGAAAGTTGATTACGAGTATGTTCCCCTTCGCCTACAGTTATGTTCCCTTCATGAGAGAACTGCAGCACCATGAAAGAATTGGTATCCAGCACTGCTGGCAGCATGATTCAACAGGACTCAAAAGCCCCGTTCCCTTGGATGCTGCTGAAAGGCAGCCCTGAGGGAGTAGAGAAGTCTCAAGGCTGGGGCACATCGCTTAGCTCAGGTTGGGCCTGGAGAGGACTTGTGCAGCCTGGCAGAAATTTGCCGTTGGTCTGCGAGCGGCAACTTGCATATGGTTTAGTGGGCATGGTGGTGTTGGGTTAATGGTTGGACCTGATGATCTTAAAGATCTTTTCCAACCTTAAAGATTCTGTGATTTCACTATCACTCTGAGGGCACTTTGTAGGGGCAGATTTTGGCACCTTTTCTTTTCTCCCTTGCAGTCATTCAGTTTGGATTCATTACTCTCTTCGTGGCGTCCTTTCCCCTGGCTCCCCTTCTTGCTCTGATGAATAATATCCTGGAGATTCGAGTAGACTCCTGGAAATTAACCACTCAGTACAGGAGACCTGTGGCTGCGAAAGCACATAGCATAGGAGTCTGGCAAGAAATCCTGAACGGAATGGCCATCTTGTCTGTTGTCACTAATGTAAGTATGTTGACTGTGCCACATTGGTTCTGATTCTTCCATATACTCAGAATTTGCAGATTTAAAAATCAGCTGATGCTTTTTCTCCTTCATCAACAGTGTTCACTTTATCGCATGTTACCTTCTGGAGATACGGTCAAACCACTTGGGTGGTTCGGCTTGTCCATGTGTTGCCGACATGCAGCTGCCAGTCCACATTTCATGGGACCATAATCTTTCTTTCACTCCTACATGTTTTTCAGCATTTTGGAGTGGCGTAAGCCAGTCTGAAGCTTAGTCTGGTGAAGCACACTGATTGCCCAGAGGGGACTGTAGGGGACAGGAGAGGTGGATTAATTCTGGTGGCTGGATGACATTTCTATCTTGTCACTATGAGGCCTATTCTGTGGGAATTCTGCTCTTTCACTTGCTTCTGGATGCCCCTATGGGGGCAGTGGCTCAGAGTACTTTTTATAAACTGGTAACTAAATGCTATGCTAGTATTTCATCTTCAGTATAATGTAAAGCAGACTGTTGAGCAAGAGAGTTGCCTCTTCTTAATGTAGAATATGAAACGGTATGAGATCTGCAAGTGTCTTAGGCAACAAACCCACTTGCAGGTATTGCCTAATTAGCAAGGTACCCAAGCATCTTAAGTATCTCAGGTTTGCGGGCAAATGGTAGCCATTGTTTCTTTTTTAAATACAGCGGGAGAAAATGGCTCCCTTTCTTTCGTGAAGTGATCACACACTGGATTCGAGTTCATCCTTTCTCACAAGAATTCAAAATCACATCTCCCCTTTCACTAAGGAGTGCTGTTAATCCCAGATAGAAGACAGTTCGGTGGGAGGGGATACTTGGGATTTGGTGCCTCTCGTAAGGACTGTTCACGTATTTTGTTCATTGAGTGCTGGTCCTTGCAGCAGAGGCTGCAGTCAGCACCTTTACCAAGGTGAAGTGCCCTAATCCTGCTCACCCTTCCTTCAAAGATCCTGGGTTATGGCACAGAGTCACAGTACCAAAACCCCTTTTATAAATCTGCTCATAAGTTTTGTGTGCCGCTTCCTTAATTTCTTTTTCCAATTTCTTTTTCAGGCTTTTATTGTTGCATTCACATCAGATATGATTCCTCGTTTGGTTTACTACTATGCTTATTCTGAAAATGAAGACTCGCCTATGTCTGGATACATAAACAATAGTTTGTCAGTGTTTCAAATCTCAGATTTTCCTGACAGAAACAAGCCTAAACTGAATCCAGAAAACTTAGTCATATGCAGGTTGGTGTTGGTATAATAATAAATGTTTTATTAGTTTGTTTAGAATACAGCATAAAAAGTCAATGCAGATTGAAGTAGTTCACTAGGAATTCGATGATGTCATTCTCCTGCTTCTGAAGTATGAGAGGTAATTTAAGCTATTAACAAGCCAGTGCTTAAGATGGTAAGAGATCCATGTCAGTCATGAAAAAAATCGCCTTTTTGTTGTTTGAGAGTCTCATTACTAATGTTTTTTGTTTTATACATAATTAAACAATTGATTTTTGGGTGATGGAGGAGATTTATGTCCCTAAGGTTGCAAACTTCAGCTTATATCTTCTAAGATTTTTAGGCTGCAATGCCTAAGTGCAGGGAAGTATCATTAAGGGGATGTTTAGATTCCAAAGCTGAAAATGAAATACGGTATTTACAGTCGGTCGTTACTGCACCAAGGATCTGGGCCATCCTGCTTTCATTAAAAAAAAAAAGTCCTTTCTTCCTAGAAGAAGCATTGCAGGTTTTAGAAGAACTGAGAAAGAACTTTGGAGAAGTCCATGGTAAAAGTATTGATTTGATGGGAAAAAAAATCCCCAAACAAATGAGCCAAACAAAAAAAACCCCAGACTTGAAGAAGCAGCTGCATTTGTATGATGTTTTAGCTTTAAAGCTCCAGGGGCATTTACCCAACTTAGACATGTCAGTGTAGAACATGTACTCAAGACTTTCCTTCCATTAAACCTTGCATCTGTCCAGTCCATAACCTGTCAACATCTGTCACATTTATTCAATACTTGTCCACTACTCTGTGGTACATTCCATCACTCCATCCTGTATTATTTGATCATTGCCTGAAAAAAAGAGTAACCTACATACAAAATCCCACTTCTCACACATCCTCATCTCTCCTCTGTTGCTGTGAATGTGAGGGTGTTTAAGCAAACATGAGAGAAACAAATTGAGAGGCAACCTTTTTCTGCAAAAGGAAACAGAGCATTTAAAACAAGAGAAAACGTTCCTTAAGTGACAGCTGTATTTGCCTGTAAGTGTCACTGAGCTTGTAGTCTGTCTCAGACTGAATGTGACATTTCACCTTTGCTTGTCTTTCTATCCAACAGGTACAGAGACTATCGATATCCTCCAGATCATGAGAGGAAATATTTACACACTATGCAGTTCTGGCACATTCTTGCTGCAAAACTGGCTTTTATAATTATTATGGAGGTATGTTCCCTACAAAATTTCCTTCCAAAATCGGTACCTTATAGATTCTCTAGGTAGTCACAGCTGTTATAGAAAATGGAATTGCTGAGAATATAAAACAGTTTCTTCCCCAAGCAATGCCAAATGCTCATGTCCTAAATGATTACTATAACTAGGTCTTTTAACTTCGGGGAGTTAACCTCAGAGTAACAACAGTGAAAACAGCAGAGGAGACTGCTAAGTTTGATCAAAATAAAACAGCAGAATAAAAAAGGTCTTTATGCAGGTGGGAGACATGAACCACCAGGACTAGCACTTTCACTCCTGCTGGTTTCATTAAAGAGCTGTACGTGAGATGGCTGTATTGAAAACGCAGAAGGCATTTTGCAGTGATGTGTATTGGCAAAAAATAGCTAAATCAATAATTTAGATAATTGGTACTTCAGTATTAAGCCGCTACCTTGCAAGTTCTGAAGGGAAAAGGGAGTTGTTAAAGTTCTCTTCTCATCACTTTTCTTACCCTATCTTGCCAGTTCTCAATAGCTAAGCGTCACCAGCACTGCCATGTAACTTCTCTAAGAAACCACACAGCAGTATTAGAAAGTGATGCTAGGGATTCAGAACCTGACACTTTCCTCTTGGGTTTGCTAATTCGTAAGTGGCTTGGAATTAAAGTTTCTGCATAAAATCTTTGTGCACATCTCAGACAGACACTAGTTTGTTATGTATTGTTCCAGGACAGCCAAAGGTAATGTATTCTGTTTGTGAGCAAAAAGTGATCTGTTTGGTGTTAGATGAAACAATAGGTGTTTTGTTTGGTAAGGACTTGTTACATTTCTCCTGGCTTCCTCTTTTTTTTTTTTTTTTCCCCTCCCCAGCATGTTGTATTCATCGTCAAATTCTTTGTAGCATGGATGATTCCTGATGTCCCTGCAGACGTGAAAGCCAAAATAAAACGTGAAAAATATTTAACACAGAAAATCCTACATGAGTATGAACTTGAAAAACTGAAGGAGAGACTGTGTCAAGGTGATAAACGAGCCACAGAAAAGGAGTTCATCGCCACAGAAGGGAGAATGGAGTTATCCAGAGCAATGTAGTGGAAAAAACAACAATTTGGGATTTCGCTGATTTTAGCTTTTTTTATCTGTGATTTGCTCAGTATGCATCATCTTGAAAGCTATAGGACAATTTCAACCCTTCGCTTTCAGTCCAAAGATTTTAGACTTTTCTTTAAAAGTCTTACTGAGCATTCTAGGTTCAGTAAATCTACTTAACTGTATGACTTCAGCACTGTTTTCTATTTAACCCATCACTTTGAATAAGTGTACAAGTGTAATCTTGTAATCCTAGAATTTGGATTCCCAGTGT
>NW_010521120.1:38966-59905 GCF_000687285.1 Phaethon lepturus
GAAAACGCGGAGAATTATTATTTTTATGACACGATCATTTAAATAGGAGAATGCTCCTGATACAAGGGTTAGGGTTTGGGGCTTTTTTTTTGTATCCACTATGTCTTATGAAACATTTGTTTTCAGCTCTGAACTTCTATACACTTTTTAGAAGGAATTGATTTCTAAGGATATATTGGCTTAATTCCACTTGGAATTATTTATAGGCACAGAATTCAGTTAATACATACTAATGAAGGAAAAGAAAACCCACCATAATTTATTTTAATAAAAATATCATCTGCCAAAGAGTTTGCTCTTTAAATGCAAGTATTGTGGAATCATCCAATTACAGTGTTTTTTGAAAAAGTTTGGTAAAGTACAACTAACTTATTCCTCAGCCTCAAAAACTGCCGTTGGAGAATCATGCTTGACATCAGTTTTGGTCAAAGCTGCTCCTTTGTTTGGATTCTCTGTGAATGCCAACACAGGGCTAACGCTGTGTGTCCGTACTCCATGCATACCCTGGAGTATGGCTGCACCGTGGAGTGGACTGGGAGCTGGACCGCCACACTAATTGATCTAGCTGGGTGGTTTGTAGATGGGTTTGTACTCAAAAGATATTAAGCATGCCAAATAATCTATGTTTACGTTGGTATTGTCCTTATACATAAGAGCCTGGGGTTTTTGGTTTTGTTTTTTCATTTTAATCTTTAATAAGGATTTTTTTTTCCTGTTTTGTCATGGGGCTTTTCTACAAAGTTACCGAGTTTATAAATATATAATAACTACTTGTGCAAAGTAGCTACCAGCTGTTTATGAATGCGCCCTCATTTTATAATTTGAAGCAGTTAGGCATTTTTATGATTTTGCTGTATATTTAAAACATATCAACACTTCCATGCTTAGTGCCTTGTTTATTTGCATTTGGCAAAAGATGTGAAAAAGATCACTATGGGGAAATGCGTATTTCCAAAGTATGCTTGCAGGCATCGTGATACTGTGAACCTGCACACATAGCTGCACAGTGCTAGCCAAACCATGCCTGCCTTGGCACACGTCTGTCCTAGCGCTATGCGAACTGTTCACGGGGAGCAGTTCGTAGGGGGAGTGCTTAGGTAAAGTAGCACCAGACTGTTGAGTTCTCTCATGCTCAAGTACACTAGCTAGAGAGATTAGCAATTTTACTATATTTGCACTTTGAAAGTTATACTTCCTTGCAAGTATACACAAAAAATTTAGATTTGTATTCCATATCAGCCAAGTGATGTACTGTTTACTGCATCCACAACTTGAGGTTTCCCTATTCTGTTTTACCAGAGCTAGCCTACGTCTTGGAATACTTGGTTAGTAACCTTAATGTTGTACCAGAGTTTTAAATCAATGTCTTGAATGGAACCATCCTTATTAGCAAAAGTTGTAACGTTGAAGTGCCTACCTCGAACAAACATCACATGGTTTGGCTGCCAGTCAAGGAATTGAAGCAGATGTACATTTCTTGTTACTGTAAGTTATTCCGCTTCGTTCTGTAAGTTTGCTTGATAAATCAAGCATGTTGGCAACTCATGTTCATGATGAACTGACCATGTTCTTGAATATTCAGATATATTTGAAGTAATGGTTTTATTGGAGGAATGCATGTATAAATAAATTAGCTCTGCTGCTTAATGTATATGCCAAAGAAGAATATCAGTCACCATAATTATGTATGCGACACCAGAATTTACACGATGCAAGCACTTTGCTGCTTCTTACACATATACTGTTAATTGAAGTGCTTAATTTAGATTTCACGGTTTTGTTACTGTTAGCAAGGCAAACAATTGCTTCAAACAGTAAGGTGATGAGATGCAAAACTATTTCTATGCAAAATGTACAATCTGATTGAAGCTGAAAACAGATTTGAAAATTCAGCCTTAGATGCACTATTCTCTTCAGGTCTTGTAATAAAATGTCCTAATATACAACACTTGAAAAGATGTCAGCAAAATAGATGTATTGTGAATGAATAATGCTGTTTAAAAGCAAGATGGAGGAGACCAGGGAAATTCCTTAGCTTATCAGTCCTGCAGCATTGATATGCAGAAGCCCTGTGTGCAGACCCCCAAATTTGAACTGATGTTTTGACCCCTACTTCTTGCTTCTTTCAAACTTACTTTTTGAGATCACTTCCTATTTAATACTATACAAACAGCTGGTTTGCATATGTTGTATCTTATAATAGCAAGTGGAAAAAATCTGGGATCAGCTCATTTAAAAAGAAATATATATGTCTTAAAAATATATCATTACACTTCATAGCATTACTTCTTAGTATATAGAAACTGTTGAAGAGAATGTGTTGTCATATTAAGAGCTAATGTTATGTAACAAAATAAGTCTAACACCTCTTTACATAATAGTTTGTCTTGTCATTAAGCAGTATTTTGACAAAATATTATTAGTATGATTAGGATTATAATGGTCCACATACATATACATTTCCTGAAGTGGTGTTGAAAAGTGGCAAAAATAAGAAAAATGGACTGGTCAGTTTGAGGATGTGTTTATTCTTACTGTTGGAATATTTGATTTTGATATGTTTAATAGAAGAATCTAAAAGTGTCCTTTAATCAACATGAAGATAGTTCTGTGTTGGAACTACTGTAATTTAAGCGACAGTAGATTGCTTCACTAGAATTAGAAAAAGAAAATTGGCCTTTCAAGTGTAACACAATCAGGGATTTTTATTTTTTTTCCAATTAAAATTGAGTCTTTTTACCTTGGAAAGATTTAATGTGGTATGTTCTGAGCAAATGACTGCAAAATAAGAGTGCTACTATAAGACACTATACTGTTTTTTCTAGAAGATTTTGTTGTTATGCTTTTACTTTTTTATGTAGTGCTCTCAGCTTGAGTCAACAGGACGGAGTGAAAATAGATGGACATTCCTACTGTTGTATGTGTACTGCTTGTTTTGACTTGTACTGCCATGTAATCTGAGTGGCATTTTGTCTGCGAAGTATGTTGCTGTATATGATACACTAATGTTGGGATAAATTTTTTTAAACATTGCATTCAGCTAACTTATATATGTACATTTAATAAGATCTAAATCTGGCAAATAAAGCAGTGTTTATTTTTAATGTGCTGTCTCCTTGTTTTTGAAAATGCCAAGAATTCAGAGGGGAGCGAAGTACTAAAAGTTCAATGCTTTTTTGCACAATTCATACAGATTTGTGCAACTCATTGCAGGGTATTTGGATGCTGTTTATGATTTCCCGCAATTGTAACTTCACAAGTTTCTTAGGTTATTATATCCATCTGACTGCCATCTTCCACTTGATAATCACGTTGTGTGACTGTCTTTTTTGTCTTCATGCATTGCCTTAAGAATGAATTGGCAAGGAAAACCTGTACCAAGTTCTGCACATAATGTAGGCAATGCACACGGACCAAGAAGGCATGAGTGTGTGATAGCCTGTGAGGGAATTTAGCTTTGCGAGTTCCTTACATTAGAAGTCGACAGGTCAGTGAAAGACTCAGCACTTTCATCTTCCTTTAGGTACGGCACGAACAGTATGTTAACACGCGTTCATTTTCAGCCAGGCTGCTTTTCCCTTCGTTCTCTTGATGCAGGTTTTATCCTTGTGATGTCAGGACCTGGGGTGACTTCTCAAGTTCTCAGTCAGTCACACATGCAGTGCGAGTGCGTCATGTACGTGCACTTAAATAGCTTTGAGCACATATACTGGAAAATATGGCAGAGCTAAAGCTTTTCCAAGGGCCTGGTAAAGTCTTACTGTTCATAGATACCTCTACGTATTTTAATCTTTCTAAGAACTCACTTATGGCATCAGTGTAGGGCTTTGAATTGTATCACAGAGAATCTGGGTTTGAGTTTATGACTTGGTCTCAGTAGACAGCGTCAGCACATGTTATCTCTCCTGTTACCAGACCTTCTCTGGAAACAGGGTCATCTGACAGACTTGGTAGGTAATTTCCTTTCTAACTTTGAAATGCTAAATTAAGCGAGATGCAATAGCAGTAATTAAATGAACAAAATATATGAGATGAATAAAACAAATCTTGTCTGTGTTAAAAAAAAAAAGACTGAAACAAGCAAGGTGTAATTATGTATTATGCTGCTACTACTGTGCTGGTTACCGAGGTGGAGTAGGTTACATAATTAGGTATCAGAAGATAAAATAAAGCATTAAGAAAGATTGAGAAGAAAGCGGTAGCAAAAGGAAAGTGAGAAAGAAGTAGAAAAAGAAGACAAAGGCAAGTGCTCTTGCTATGCAGGATATGGGAGATATTTATGTATTATGGAAGTGTTAAAAGTTTTCAGGTGCATTCAAGCTTTGCTCTTGGAGGTTAAACATAGCTAAATCGAACCTTGATCTTGTTTTAAATAATCAGTTGTCTTTACCCAACACTTACATCATTCAGATGCAGCTCAGGAAGTTTTTTTTTATGTAAGCATGTGTACCGAGAAATCTGCTGGGAGATGAGTAGGATGTGAAATTCAGCAGCCACATGAATTTTTGGAAGGCGCATATGCACATTCCACTGCAATAATTAGTGACTACGACTTGTCAGTCAGAAATGAGTCAGTCTGAAACATTTAGTAAGGGTATGATTCTTTTTAATTTTTTTTTCAGCTCCTCAACAAACCAGTGCTGTTAGCTAGTCAGAAGCACACATGTATTTAAATTACTGACTGACCTAGCTTTGTCCGTGGATGTTCTAAACACCCGACGCTATTCAGCATTTCAGTTTTGGTGCTGAAAGATGGAAGGGACAGCATAACTACTTCTGTAGTCAAGAGGCATTAAATAAATGAGCCTTTTTATTATGTTGTCCCTTCCATACTACAGTAGGTTTAAAATGCTTAATGTTGCTAGTATAACTGAACGATACCATCCTCAGCAATGAAAGACCATGGTGGAAAAGTTGTGTCATGGTGTCCCATATGGGCTCTAGTTCCATGCATCTCCATCCATGCTGATGGCTTTTACTAATTTTTCTCAGCTAGTGCTTGGAGCAATGTAATAGGAAGCCAATGTTCAAGAAGCATACGCTGCACGCTTGCTGGCTCTTACAAGTTTTCAAAAAGAAATAAAAATACTCCAGGCAGAAGGCTTTAGCAGGGAAAACTGATAGGAAGGCTGGATTCTCTGCCATGTTACAACCTCATCGCAACAATTTGCTATCGGATTCTCTTGAATAAACATTTCTGTTGACATTAGGCCATTAGTAGAGTGTCAGCAAATAGTAATGTTACAGTTAAGCCTGTTTTCTGATTGTGGCATCTATGTTATTCTTCAGACAAAATCCTGGCTCCTTCTAAACTGGCGGAAATTGTACTATTATTTTCAGATGTGGCCAAGATTTCAACATTTCCCTAACAAAGATCCAGGTAGAAAAATAAACAGATGAAATAGGTGAGCCAAGAGATTTCCATACAGTTCACCATATAGCGGCAATCTGTTAATTTTAAGGTGTCTAGACTTCATGCTGCTCTAAGCAAGCTGCTAGTGCATTGCAATCAGGAAGGATTCCCTGCTTTCCCCGTTCACACAGGGTTGCCTCCGTGTTGTGCTGGCTTTTTTGGTTTCCTCAGAAGCAGTACAGGAGACAACGTGGCAGTGGTACCAAACACCAAATCTGAGGTGCCAGGTCACACTTCCACTCACTTGCTAGCAGAGGCTTCCTTGCTTTCAGTTTCTTAGCTAGAAGTGGGATTCACGTGCCCCAGAGCACCCTCCCAAGACGCTGCGGAGTATGACGGGGCACATGTCAGGGAGATACAGAATGTGCTGGGGGAAGGATATTTGTGTTGATGCCACATTGCGTGAACATTTTAACAACCATTCCTTGTATCTCAGCCAAGGACTCAAGGTGCCCTGTGTTAATGGTGTTTCCTGCCACTGAAGCTCGTGTGTGTAGGTTCAGGACAGAGAAACAACGGGAGATGATCCTGTGCGGTGTGCCAGGGGTGTTTTCTTGGGAAAAGACAAACATTCCAGCCCTCTACTTTTTTCTGTTCTTCTTTTTTTTTTTAAATGGGACAGTCTGGTATAGCACCATAAAGGGATTTTTAACAAAGATTTCTAAGTAGAAAAGCCTTATGCTTTGAGTGAGGGAACAAGATCCTGTGTGTTTTATGGTAAGCAGTAAGTGTCTTGATGCTTTTTCATTATATTTTTTTGTTGTGCACTCATGTGAAAATAGCTAATTATTATGTGGCTACAACCAGCCTGTCATGACGACTGGTGTTTTAATTAGAAGATGCCACAACGTGCTGAGCCACCACGTACCAATGAACAACATTCAACTTTTTCATCAAATGAAAGTGCTCTCTCTGGGACTGGTAAAAAGACGATGATCTAATTAATGGGGTCACTACTGTGATTAGAGCTGAAGGAGGTGACATGGATAGAGGAAATCAATGCAGAAAGAAACCTGCTTTGTACTTTTAGTGTAAGTTCTAAGTGCCAAGGCTACCTGCTGAAATAGAGGGAACTGAATTTAGCAAGGAACTATGAAGTCCTCAATACAATGACTATCTTCAAAAGGGGGAGGGTGAATAAATGGACGTGTAAAGGCTCATGAACTGGAGAAGATCGAAAAACTGAGGCACCAGACAGACTTGAAACCAGACCAGAGAGAAACTGATATGGGCACTTGTTAATACTTAGTTGTGTGGAAGCAGCCTTAAAATGTAAATGCTAGTCTGTCAGCAAGTCTCCCCTGCCTTAGGAGAGAGGAGCCAATTTTATTAGCAGTTAATACAGGAACTGAAATGGGGCATCCAAGAGGTTGATTCTGCAGGAAAGGGAAAAGCAGGCTTTTGCACCTGGAAGAAATTAAATGCAAAGAAAACATTTGGAGCATTTGCTTTGCTTTCAGTGCTAGGATAAACTTTGCTTCAAATGTCTATCCAGCGTAACCAGACACCTCCCCATGCACAGAGCAGCTTCCCCTCCTCCTGCGCACGCACATCACTGATTTATTCATGCATCTGTCATTGCAGGGACCTGACTCATCCCTGGGCACAAAGACAGTCATAGGAGCAAGTGCTTTGCCAAAGAACTCGGGGTGTCTGATGAGGATGGGGCAAATGCTGAGCAGGGTAACTTCAGTTTCTTTTGTAGAGAGAGCAATTACAACTTCACATAAGTCTACCTTGGCCACTTTCTTCATTCTGCAATAAATGCCAGTTATTTGGTGTATATTTGGCACACAAACACATGAAATTCTTAGTCATTGTGAAACTTTGTAATTAAACCTCTATCCTGCAAAAGTTTTGATATTACTTAGCATAAGAAAAGCAAGTGATATGGGATCATTGTCTCCAAATACCAAGTTCCTTGTGGCTTTTTAAAGCACGCTGGAACAGCAGCTGGGCCTGGAGGTGTTCTGATAGGGCCAATCCGAAGCAGTAGGTAGGAACTTCTCTGTCAATTTTAATGCTTTTGATCAGACCAAGTGATTTTTCAGCAAGTGTCAAACGCCAAAAAAGATTTAAGACATTCCCACCATAAATGTCTTCTCAGAGCTGGCACTGATGGTACAGGCAATCACAAGATGTTCATGTTAACTGTAACGCAGAGAGGAGACGTCTGTCATGTAAAGTGGAAACATCGTGCTTTATGTCTCTGCATTTGGACAGAAAACAGAGACAGATTTTTGTGGAAATGCAGATACCATCTTGGACACTGTCCACAGGACTCTCCTTCCAGGGACTTTTTCTTCATCCCATCTGTGGGGCTGACTGAACATCTCTGTTACCTGGATTTTCATTTTCCAAAGGAAATGCTGGACTCAGAGATCATGATTTTCCCTTGTAGCCCGGTCTAAGTTGAAACCTTGTGGCTCCTAACCCTTCCTTTTCTGGTTGTTTGCCATTTGAGCCAGCTCCACTGTATCTTTTGAGATTTTTTTTGCAAGATAACCAGGACAGTTTACCTTGTTGGCTACTACAGTACCATCTATTTTGTCACATGTCGGAGCGTGGATCACTATTTGGCCCTGATGCATCCACTGAAATCCTTGAGGGTGTTAAACAGTGGTGGGTTCTGATTTGCATCCCCATATGGACAATCACTACCCTGACCAGTGTGCCAACCACCTCCATTATCAGTGCTCAAACATGTCCAAACACCACCACTATTCATTGCGTCTATGTAGTTTCCAGCTTCCCCTCTCCGACATTCCCCCCTGAGCTGTGTAGTTTCCGGCTGCTTATTGCCCTTTGTTGGTTTTGCTACTGTAACTGCAGCAGCATCAGGATGCTGACAAATGGAGCCCTCCTTTCCTTTTCTTAACAGGAATAAACTCACCAAATGTAGGTATTCCACTCTGACCATTTTTGCCTTTATTTTCCTTAACGCTTGTGCAGAAAAACTTGCATCTTTTCAAAAGCGTGGCGGCCCACTGCCAGGACAGCCATTGGGTGGGTGGATACTTTCTGAAGATGGCAGCATGCAGCCTAAATACTTGCATCAATCCTTTCTTCTGCTTCTGAGCTGGTGGGGTTTTTTGAGAACAGGTTGCTATCAGAGTAGCCTCCTCATTTTGTAACAGCACAGTTCAGAAAAGTCAGCAGCAGAGGGCACCTGTATAACCAGTATATATCTCCAGTAACCCACAATATTAGCTGAAGAAATGAAAACTTTTCTGCCACTGAAATCAATAGCAAATCCCATCAACTTCCCAAGATGGGATTACACCATATATGTAGGAACATACTGACACTCATGATGCCTCTGTTCTAAAGACTACTAATTTGGGCAACTTCGGGGATCATGCAAAATGGCTTCAGGCACTGCAGTTGTCAATCTCTGACCCTGAATATTCTGTCATCTTGAATGAAGCAAAGTAGGCATGAATAGAGCTGGCAGAAAAACTGAAACCCTGACAAAAATTATGCTTTCAAAATTTTCTTTTGAAGACTCACAACTGATCTCTTCATCAAGACTTGTTCATTTATTTTTTTTATTGTTTTCATACATCACATGTACTATAAAAAATGCCAGTGAAAGGAGTTAGAACATTTTGACCCACCATTTTTGGCAAATGAAATTATTCCCTTAGTTTTATTTCCTGGTTGTTAACCCAATTTTTCTAAAATAGAACTTTTCATGAAAAACAAACTTCTATGTGGACAGTTTTTAAAATGAAAAAGCTTTAAATCGTACAAAATTTTCTAAATGGTTGTAAAGTATGCTTCTGGGAATATTTTAAAATATTAAGAATAGAAGTTCTCCTTATTTTTTGTTATCATCAAAGGCAAAAAGTTTTCTATGTCTCGCTATTCTTGATCTTCCATCTTGCTCTGCAAGATTGAGTTACCAATTCCCACATTCAAGTTGCCTTTCAGCTACTTGCATTTGCGGGCTGCCATGTGGCCATAATATCAGACAGATTATATATGATTAGTAGCCTATTCACATTTAGCTAGAGACCTGTTCTCAGGCCAATTCAGTCCTAAAGAATAAATAAAAAATGCTGAGAAGTATCAGGTATTTGAATGTAATCAAGAAGTAAAAATTTCTTGCACATGCTCAGTTTACTCAGTTTACTCCTGATGTGCAGAGAACTAAGAACTTCAGAGCCTGACTTCTCTTGGAGTAGCTCCTAGAAGAAAAAACTCATGAAGTTACACATCAGTCAAGTATTTGTTAAGCGTATCAGAATTGGGCATAAATGTTTAGCAACATGGTCAACTGTTTAGACTTATTTCAACTTTGAAATTTATGTCCCTCTAACCTTTTGTGAAATAACAAGGATTACATTAAGAAAAAGCTTGGAGAAGAAGGTGATTCAGCTGTCCTGTACACTTGCCGTCCTACTTCTGCTGATAAAGATTCATTCATACACTGGGAACCACTGGGGCCGTAAACTGCTCGTTACCCTACTACAGGGAAATTGGGTAAATGAGGCATGGGATGATGAGGTATAGAGTATTTTGGAAAAAAAGGAATATATATGTGAAACAGAAACCCCTTTCACCCCCCCACAAAAGGCCTAGTTATGGTTTGCTTTCAGGCTGATAACCTGCCTGCGGTATGGGAAAGCAATTCCAGAACATGAATCGTTGTGAGATTTCCTGCAAAAATGCTAGCACTCGTGAGAAAGTCATGTTGTATTTAAGGTCATTTTCTTTGAGGTTGAGTTCAAGCAGAGAAACCTGGGCTGGTTTTTACACTGTCTGACCTCCCCCATGCTCCACATGGACTTAAGAGAGAATCATGCTCTCTTTTTCTCTCACTGCTCATATTTTCCCATCTCCTTCAGGCTGTATGATTGGTCATCCATCCTTTTAGAGCAGAAGGATTAATGAGGATCATTTTGAAGTCTATTAGAAGTGCTGGAGAGTATAGGGCAGCTTTTGAAAGACAAGCAATCAATTTATGAAGCCTTTTGGAGAACACTAGTCAAGGTACAAGACATGAGCAAAGGAAAGATGCCCATGTAGACTGGGAAAGCATGTGCTGCGTGAAACTCTTAGGTGTAATGTTAACCAGATGCGAAAGTACCTCTCAATGATTTATGATGTGCACTGATGATGGAGCACGCACCATTCAGAGAGTGATTAATATTCTTGTCATAAATGGGACAAAATGGGCAGCCTGCCAAGGAAATTTGTCTGTGAAAGCAGAAGACCAACTCAATTCACCAAGAGTGACTCAGTAATATGAGACTGATTGAACTCATGGATTCAGTGAAGATTTTTATTAAAGATAAGCTACCTCCAGGGAAAGGTGTTTCCATGAGCCATGGAGGCCTCAAAGTAGAGGGGAATTTGGAAGAGAAGAAGACGTGACTGGCAGAATGGATTTTTGGGGACGACTTGCTTTCCAGCCATTCAGTCAGGGGACATGTAATTATTTCAGAACTTGGATTATTATATGATTATTCCTAACAGAAAGTAAAAAAAACATGAAACCTGTTGTTCCAAAGGCCGCAAAGACTACCCTTTGTAATGCTTCTGATGTGTTCAGCCCTTCAGAAAGCAGAAGACATCCAGAAAAAAAGGAATATATAACAACGTGTTAGGTGTGAATGAATTGGCAGTCTCAGACCAACTATTGGACACATGCATCACTCCAAAACAAAACAAAATAAAACGAAACAAAAATAGGTACCTCTAGTACCTTCCTTACTGAGTTAAAAGTCAGTCTATCAGTCACAATAAGGGGAAAAAAATGATCTGCATAGAAAACATATGGCATGATTCAGATCACTGTAAGAAAATTTAGATCCTTTGTTCTGGAAATAGCCCCAGTGATTTTATTGGAGTTATATACAAAGTAAGACCTACAGTTTGGAACTGTAGGAAAATATTAAGTGAGAGAGAACAAGAAAACAAACAGCTAAATTTAACAAGTTATGTGTTGCAGAAATTAATTACCTAGCTGCAGTCCCCAGGGTGTGATCTCAGGACATCTGGAAAACAGCAATAGAACTGTGCTCATAGCCTACCTTTTCTTATGTACTTATTATACACATCTCAGGCTTGATCTTTGCTTGGCTGTACCGCAATGCATATTTTTCATGGATAAAGCAGGCTTAATATCTAAGAAATACCTATTCCTCAACAGGGCTTTAGAACAACCAAATGGTAAGACAATTTTTGAGGAACTGGCATCGCTTCTGAAAGGAGAGCATAGAAGATGTGAAACTGTGTATGGAAGGGTTCTCAGCTAAAGATAGACCACTGTAAAATGCAATGTGCACATTAAAGTTAGTTCCATACAGAAGGCCAAATCCTGAATTCCTTTCTTGATATTCTGCAGAGACATGCCTCCTGCTGAGTTAGGTAGGATACAGCCCAAGTAGAGACATTAACATTTGTCTTTTTCCCCCTTTAAATTGATATTTTTCTAATGGATTGAGAAGTTTCTGTAGCACTAAAACAGACAATAAGTACCATTGCCTTATAAGAGCTTTCTATCTACATTTTACTGTTTGGCTTTGGCAAACAGAATGGCATTCATAGATCATACACCACAGCATACAGAGATAGCACTAATGGTAATACTGATCACTTCTCCAGCTGTGAGAAAAAAAGACAGTTAAGAACTGCCCATAAGACAGTGCCCTCTGGAGAGAAAAGGGAAGCAGCCAGAAAATCTTTGACACAAGAAGAGCCAGAAAGTACCTCAAGTACAGAGTGAGTGGTAATAATCAGACATAATGCAGTAAAAGTCCATGGTGAAGGCCCAGTAGATGTCAGCTGTTAAACTGAGGGCTGTTGGGCTGAAAACTAAAAGACAGAAAAGCTTGTCCTGGCTTTCACGATGAAAATGCCAATTTAAGAGACAGAGAAGCAATCCCTGAGTCTGGTAAGGGCTGAAGGTTGAGCATGAGTCTTTTGAACTGTTTGAACTTCCAAGTCTTGTAATAGACCACTAAATATGTAATTAAAATTCACCTCCCCTGTAGGAGCCCTGGCATAGCTAAAGACATCGGAACTGGCCACACGGAGACTGAGTCACACAAGAATCGATGGGCTCAGTTTGACCCAGGTGGAATTGAATAAGCCAGAGGCATTCCTTGAAACATTTGAATTTCTGGCTAACTATATCCAAAGGAACCTGGGAAGGAAAAGGAAGGACAGACTTGGAAGTGAATAAGGACCATGCTCTTAAATGTGCGTATGTGCCTGTCCTTAATCTAGTATATCTATATATAAAATTAAGGTGCTAAATAAGGGTCCAGAAGCACTCCACCCATTTCAGTTTGTGCCTGCAGAGCCTAATCATGCCAGAGCAGTGCCGTGCTAGTGTAGCTGTGAAAGCTAATATCACCCCATGGCACTACACAATGCATTTGGAGCCACAGTTTCCTTTAGTGGAATCAAGCAGTTAATCCACCAGCTCTTAAACACCAGATTATAAAATGAAATGCATATGAAGCCTAAGATTGAGGGTGTTCCCTGTGACATTTAGAAAAGGAGTCTGAACTGAGAACTTGGTATTTTTAGTTACATTTAGAGATCACAGATACTTTTAAATGGATGGGTAGAGTGCTTTGGCGCAAAGCTAGCTACATGATACCCCAATCTTCCCCCATGCCCTGTGGAGCACAATGTAATCACCATTCTGCTCATTAGCAGTGCCCTAAAATAAAGCAGAGGTTTTCCTGTCATCTTGAATTATGTGCTGCTGTAATGCTTCCAGGGGATGAGGAACATCTTATGTATTCAACAAAACAACAGGAACAGTGGTTCTGTGCTCAGATTCCCTCAAAACCTTTTACAGTCTTTGGTTTTCCTTTGTATCTTGTGGTAAGACAAAGAACATTTAGACTTTTATGGCTTCAAACCCATGGATACGTTGTCCAAAGAAGGTATCTAGCACTTCTTAAGTATTTATTGTATAAAAGAGGTGAGACCTTTGTGGTTTATACAAAGCAGAGGAATTGTTTCTCAAAAGATAGAGTAATATCGAAGATAACTTCTGCTATTAATGGAACATGAGACCAACAAAAACAACATCTAACACTGACTGTTTCAGTCCAGTTTTCTAATGAAATGAGACTTACACATTTTTTGTGTGCCTGTTCCCCTTCATAATCACTTTTGAACCTAGTTTGGTCAAATTTGCCAGAAACATAGAAGTCCCAGAGTTAAGGGTTCCCTACAATTTTCAGAAAAAGGGTTTTGTAAAGTAAAATAAAAGTGACACGATGAAGGAGATGGAAAAGGCATGCTGAAGACATGACAGGAACTGACGATGCAGACTGGAAAGCACTAGGGACCATGCAGAGGAGGACTGGAGTTCTCATAGATCCTGAGTAGGGCCTAGTGTGAGGAGGGGGTAGTAGAAACCTAGAGTTACTGAAGACAAGAAGCCTAAGGGAGCCAGATGCATTCATTCTGATTCTCATAGAACAAGCAATATTTGATTTTATGTTATAAATAAAATGATGGGAGTCTTTTGATTAAAATACTAGTCATTTGAGGATATGCTGGCATTGCTAGCTTGGATTAGTGTTATCTGATACAGATGCAAATGTATCACATAAGAACCCTCCCCCCACCAATTCTTTCTTTTTTTTTTTTTGGATCCAGCTTGGAGACAATTCTATTAGGCTTATTCCAATGAAATTTAAGAGATGAAATGTGGTCACATTTAGTCTTGAATTCATGTGATGTTTGTCAGCTTGTCAAGAAATAAAACTCAAGAAGGAAATAGGGGATGAATAGAAGCCTCCCTCAGTGAAAAACATGGTTCTTTCTTGGGAAGGCATGAGAATCAGTTTCTACAGACTCCACCAACCCCAAACATCAACTAAAGATATACACTTCCTCCTTATTTATTTTTTGCTACAGTTGCACACACTGCCTCAATATCCTTCTACATAGAAAAGCTATGGTATAGCAGTTGAAAACGCACAAGTGTCTCTAGATCACTGCCACCTGTTCTGGCAGAGTCTAGTGGTGAAGGCAAAATGTGTTGGCTGTCTGTATCACTAGCAAATTATACTTTGTGGGTATAGATTGCTAACTACAGTTTTATGTATGTGTTTCTCCTTAAAGAAACCACTTTACAAGTAATAGAAGCTCCATACATTCTTCCTACACAGCATTTTATGTAGTTTGGTTTAATTTAGACTATTGACAAATCAATATTTGTGCTAAAGAAGGATTATTCTCCCTCTTTCATAAGCAAAAAACCTGAGGCATGGAAAAAATGAGTGACAAATTCAGGCTGTAATATCAATCCCAGACCCAACACTGTAGTCCAAGAGTCTGCCCGCAAACTCAGATGTCAGTTCCCTGTTGTACTAAGCACAACTATTTTCCAAATATCTATTATGAGCTGGGTTGGGTTGGTTTTCCCCACCAGGAATAGTTTCCTGGTCAAATGATGTATCTGAAGTTACCTTTGGTATCTCTGTAACAGTTCTCCTAGCAAATGAATGTCTATAACAGTTTTAAGCCCTGTTCAAATCAGTGCAATCTGTGATCTGAATCGACAGAAATTCCCCTCCCAAACTCCTCTTAATGCATTTTAAAATAATGTTACGAGACAAGTCAGCAGAAAAGAAAGGACTACTACAGCCTTAGAAAATCTGGTTCCGATTTTCTAATTCTAGCAATAAAAAGGCACCATAATACAGTCTTCAATTTGTGCATTTCCCTCAAGGTTTTTCATGCAGTGAAAAGAGACCTGACTGTCACTAAGAACAAACTGACTCTTGCTTAAAAGCCTTGGCTAAGCTGTTAAACAGTCCAATGATGGACATCATGGAACAATAAAATAATGATAGATTAATGATATAAAAGATGATTAACTGTCATATTAATAAAAGATAGGATAATATGCTGCAATCCTTGGCTAAATTTCATTGTGGGTAATTGCATCCCACTCACCAAGTGTTGCACAGCTTTCTTGTGTACTAAGAGAATTGCTGCTTGGGCTCACGCCCAGAGGTAGGTGCATTTCTGTCTGTGTAACATGACAGATGGCTTGAAGTCCGTTGGGATCCTCTGCATTTAACTCAGGGAGCAGTACAGGAATTCAAAGGAACAGATGTTCCTGTAATATCTGGGAAGAAGATAAGCACCCCCATTTACTTTTAAGTTAAATATATCCAATACTGTCAAATTTCTCCACAGATAGGGGAAAAAAAAAAAAAGAGAGAAGATTTTTAATACGAATATAATTGTTTTCATGAGTTAAACGGCATTTGCCATTGGGTGGATTTTTATTAGTTTTTTTTTAAATCCATTTGCTAATATTAAAAACAAACTAGATTTTAGACAGGAAAGGAAGGATGGAGGAAGTAAATAAATCTTTATGTAATGTAGCAGGAAAATGTCCATCAATGGAGTAGTCATATATGGTAACTGCAAATCACCTAGTGTTTTGGGTTTGGTTTTTGTGTTTTTTTTTTTCACAGTGAAATCCGCTACACTAGTAGAACGTAAAAATTGAGAGCGCTCTAGTGCCTTAATGGCTTTTACCACTAGAGGGCTGAAGCAACAGCTTCAACACGGTAATGAACATGCCCTGCTACACGAGCCAAATGGATTAATCTGAAAATTAGGCATTGCCATTAGAGTTAACACTATGAATGTATATGCTTAAAAACTAGATATTCCTGAATAGAAAAAATGCAGCTTTCAGATACTTTTATGCCTTCTATTAAACTACTGTTGCCACCTTTTCAGAAAGCAAGAGCAACTTTCAAAATACTGGGATTTGTAGGAAGTCATTAGGGTATTTCATCATGTATGTTAGTGCAGAGGTTTCTGGGCAAATTACATCCATTTCAACTTAAAACCAGAAATCACCCTGAAAAATTAGCATGCAACTTCTGTCCTCTATTATGTAACATTTCTTGCACTTACTAGGCTATTAGCAAAGCAATGTAATAATGCTTTAGCAACTGAATGCGGGCCTCTGAAAGAGAGTAGCCCAATTTACAAGCTCTAAGCTGTCATATATCACACTTAGCTGAAGTAATGGAAAAGCTACACAACCTTGCCTGACAAAATCCACAGTCATAGTTTATTTTGCCTCTACAGCCAGCTTCCTGCTAGATTTTTCTTTGTCCCTGTGATCTTGGCCCAAAGTTCCAGATTCCCATTTCCAAGAAGCATGAGCTGGTTGAGAGTGACCTTCCATGTGAATGTGTATGTTCTGCCCAGACACATGCATCCTTTAGCATGTTTCAGCTCAAGCCTTTTCTCTTTGGGACATAAAATGAGAAAGATAAACAGTCTTCATGCTGTTGTAGAGATAAAGAGCCAAGATCTGATCTAACAGTTCAACTTCTGCCATGTTTGTTTTATAGCGTATAAATTACCAATCTGGCCCACAGTTCAGGAAATTAAAATATCATTCAAGATATAAGCAACAAAGATCAGGAGGAAACAGAAAGAAATTCTGTGAACTTCTAGCATTACAGCACATTACAGCTACTCCTTTCAACACCGTTGTGTAATATACTTCTCAACAGGACATAATAACCACATTGTGCACACAAGCTAGGTCTGGAGTTATGTGCACAAAAAAGAACAAGGCTGTTTCATAAAATAGATGTTTAGTCACTGCTGGATATATCTCCAAAAGGCAAAATCACTTATAAAGTATTGTCAACCCAACTTCATGTCATTTTATCTGGGATTTGGGAATCTTCACAGGTTGGAGTGCAGGACTCAGCATAGACATGTCTTTAATGTGTTGACGCATGGACACTACACCTAAATCCTCAAATTGCTCGATTGTGTGATTTTTCAAGAGACTTGTCCAGTTGTTGCTGTGAATCATCATGACACTGGAGGATAAACCAAAAGCCCACCTAAGTTGTTCTAGGGAGTGACCCTCACAAACATTCAGGGAGAATGAAGAAGCTCGTGGTTTAAAACAATCTCTTTGTCCCCCTTTTCTGCCTCTTCAGTCAAAGGCTTGGCACAAGATTTAATTTCAATTTTTTTTTGAAATATTGAATATTTATTTTCAATAAATAGTTTACTGAAAAAGAGTTTACAAAGCTGTTGCTTCTTCCAGACAACCTTCTTCCTGGTGGCCTAACAAGCAAGATCATTATTTTGGCATTGCTTTGGGACCCTGCAGTTCCATAGTCTCAAAGAAGGTAATAAATTGCTTTGTTCTTAAGGTGACATCAAATTCCATTGGATTCAATGGACAGCTCCCATAATTAGGAGTGAGAATTAGATCATAATTTTTGAGGCATGTTTATGCTATCCTTAGTCCCAAATGACTCTGTATTATAGACATGTATTTAATGGCATAACTAAGATTTTAAGCACATGATTTCTTTCTGAAGATGATACTGCATCATTAAGAGCAGTATTTTGTCACCTTTGAGTAGATGGGGAAAAAAAAATCTCTTATATTTTATCTGTATGATCATATGAATTAAAAGTAACTAGTGATAGAACCAGAGGAAATGGCCTCAAGTTGTGCCAGGGGACGTTTAGATTGGATATTAGGAAAAATCTGTTTACTGAGTGGCCAAATATTGGAACAGGCTGCCCAGGGAAGTGGTGGAGTCACCATCACTGGAAGTGTTCAAAACCATGTAGACATAGCACTTCAGGACATGGTTCATTGGGCATGATGGTGTGAGTTGATGATTGGACTTGATGATCTTAAAGGTCTTTTCCAACCTTAATGATTCTGTGATTCTGTGATATATGATTATTTTTCAAAATGGATCATAAAATACATATTCACTTACAAGCTCTGCATGCATGACACTTGGGAAAGAGCAAATCCACATTGCAGTGTATCAGCAGCAAAGATAAGGTCAAAATGGAATGTAAATAATTCACATTTTTAAATCACTGGTATGTATCACTGACGAAAATTTTAGCTTAGGGTTTAGTTTGCTTTAGCTTCTCTAAAACTTAGAGAAATGTATATTGCTGTGTTGATTTTGTAGTCCTCTACAAGGATTACACTATATTTAGACACTATTCTGAGGGTTACTGTGGAAAAAATTAAGATTAGACACATAGCAATAAGAAAAACCAAGCTAAGAACCACATCTGTAATTCTTTATCTCCTTCAATTAACTTGTTGAAATAGCTCAGTCAGAAACTTGTAAAAAGGAACTATTTATAGAAACAAAAGGGCAGGTAAGGACTCAATCCTCTAGCCTTCACACAAGCAAAAGAAAAAATCTTATCATGCCAAGAGAATTGTATTTAATTACAAAATTTCAGGATTGAACAACAAGCTTTCTGCTCTATGGGAAAAATTGCAGGCATCCGCAGCATCCTGGATCATACCATATCATCCCACAGATATTCTCAGAGCTTTTTCAGAACTGCATTTTTTTACTGGGTGACTTTTGACTGAATCTCTTTCCTTCTGGTCAATACATGAACACTTAGCAGTGATATCTGGACTAGTATTTTCTGCATAACATCCTATTTCACCTGCCACTGGCACCAGTGGAAAGATCTCACAATGGTTTCACTGGAGTTTGAATCAGGCATTTTGTGAGATGAGTCTGTGACGGGTATTCCTTATAGAAATAATTATTGATAACAATTTTGGTAAGATATATTAATGCTATGTGTTTTTTGTTCTAGAAATGGCTTACTCTACCAAGGTTAAATAACTAATATAGAGTGTTAAAAAAGCTGACAAGTCTGTATATATTGTACACTAATGACATCAGCTTTCTACTGCTCTTATTAGTGCCTCATGTGAAACCAAACTGCTGAGCTTGATAAGGATGTGACATAGTAATATCCGGATATAAAATGTGATAGACATAAAATTTCTACTTCGATCGCTACAGCAGCAGCCTAGTCACTGCAACATTTTACTAGACCAGGATTGCTTGCTATTTTGCATGTTTTATTAAATTAAGGACTAACTAATTCACCCCTCTAAGAGTCTATACCCAGGAATGTCTCATCTGACCTTTAAATCCATTTTTGTGTGACACGATAAATTATTTACCTTTCCCAAATCAGTCATCATTTAATTATGAAATGCTACTATTTCACTAATAGTTATTGCTGCTACTTAGTAGCCAGAGCATCAAAAACATGCCAGTGCTAAGCTTTCTATAAAAAGGGCCAGAGCTCTTTGTACGTGGTGTGCAAATAAACAGAAGTACCCTGGCCCTGCAGACTTCACAGTCTCAAATTCCAGCTCAGAAAAGAGCTCAGTACTTTTCTGAAAGGCTTGTGCTACAGAATCCAATCCCGTTTCGTCCCTACTAAACAATTTCCTGTTTCTGCTGGCCCTCAGAAAAATCTATTAATACAGGTTTTCTCAGAGCATCTGCAATGGCACACCGGAGCCATGAAACACTGGGAAAACTTGCTTATGTAACTGTGCAGCTTTGCATGTACTGGGAAAAATCCTTTCAGCAGTGTAAAGGTAATGAAGATGCTGTACCGAAACCTATGCTGAAAACCACATTCAGTAACTACCATGATTTAGACATCAGCACCGTGTTATGATGCTAATTAGCAACATTTCAAGTACATATAGCTTTAATTCATTTTCTACTCTAGTACTTAGTAGTTCTTTTACAACTTTGAAAGGAATTATTGAAATTCTACACGGATTAGTCATTACGGGAATTTCAATATTAAAATAATTGGCCTTTCTTGCATAAACGTGCTTTGCTGCTGTAAAACTTCATTGTCCCTCCACGAGAGGGCAACATTAGAAAAAAATATTTATATAAATCCAAACAGCAGTTGCTTTTAGGATATTGCAGCTGCAGCACACGTTTTCATCAGGGAATCTTACTTTTAAAATATGCTGTTTACATTTTGTCACCAACTTAGGCAAGTGAAAGAGCTTAATAATTTTAGAAGGATTTATTCAGAGTCAAAGTTATATATAATTTTTTTTTGTTATCGAATCTACAGAAACTTCAAGATTAACATGAAGCCTAAGAGAAATACAATGGTCATGACTTAGACAGAAATACTACACTTTGCTCCTTCAATCTACTTCAAAGTGATTAAAGTCAGAAAATTACTACTAGATTCTGAAAAGAAAAATAATTCTGTTCAGAATATGCCCAGCTCATTCCAGTGCTATAATACCACAAACCAAGTCCAAATGTTACACTGGCCTATTCAGAGGCATGAAAGCAAAAGAGATGAAAATATTAAAGGCTTAAGAGAAAGCAGTCACTAGTGGATGCCTAATATGCCACAAATAAGCTGTGTAAGTAAACATGGATAGAGAGAAATATACCTTTAGAATAGATGTTACCTATTTATAGCAAGAGCAGCATTATTTGCAATTAAAGCCCTGTTTCCCTTGACGTGCGACTGACCGCACGAAGGCCATGTCCTTTTTCCACATGAACAGTTACAAATGGATCAGCGACACTGGCTCCGAGGAGTGGCAAACCCCGCGGCGCAGCGCTGCCCCCGGCGTCAAGCTGGCCCCGAAGAAGGGGGCAACGATGGCCCCCCACGAGGCCCCGCGGACGCGGGTGGGAGGCGAGGG
>NW_010521121.1:0-39031 GCF_000687285.1 Phaethon lepturus
TTATTTTATTTTATTTTATTTTATTTTAAAATTGTTTGACCTATTGGATCATTCAGTGGTATCCTTGTCATCTATCAGACATTTTAGCAGCTAAATTTTTTCACATAATGCTATCCTTATTGTGTCAGTTGTCTTCTATAAAAATGTGTTATGTAAGCACAGGATTTTTCCTATTATCATTCTGAACAAAGGAGTGCTGCTTAAATTGTTACTGCAATAGAAAAGGGATGTGTGTACAAAACATTAGTGGATCTCAGTACTCTGAATCTATACAGTTGTAAATGAAGCATACAGGTTGCCCAGAGAGGTGGTAGATGCCTCATCCCTGGAAACATTCAAGATCAGGTTGGATGGGGCTCTGGGCAAAATGATCTAGCTGAAGATGTCCCTTGGACAAGATTACCTTTAAAAGCCCCTTCCAACCCAAACTATTCTATGATTCTAGAGAATAATGTGTATCTGCTTTCCTCTTCAAGCTGTTGTTATACTTCTCTCCAGCAGCCTCGCATTTCATAGCTTCTTAAGAATGAAAACATACTACACATACTAAACAATGTATGTGCAGTAAAAATAAATGGTTTTTTTTTAATGGTTTTAAAATTCTGCTATATCACAAAAAATATAAGGGTCAATTTGTCTGTGGGCAATGATCATAAAGGAATTAGGTATACAACTGTCCTAGTTTCAGCCAGGATAGAGCTGGTCTTCTACACAGAAGCTAGTGTGAGACTGTGTTTTGGATTTGGGATGAGAAACTGTTGATAATGTGCTGATGTTTTGGGTTGTTGCTGAGCAGTCAAGGACAGTCCAGCTTCTTGTGCTGGGCTGCCAGCGAGCAGGCTGGGGGTGCACAGGGAGCTGGGAGGGGACACAGCCGGGACAGCTGACCCAGACTGGCCAAAGGGATATTTCCTACCATACGACGTCATGCCCACTACATAAACTGGAGTTAGCTGTGGGGTGGGAATCACTGCTCGGGGACGGGCTATCGATCACTGGGTGGTGAGCAATTGCTGTATTGGGCATCACTTGTTCTTGTACATTCCTTTGCTGGTATTATTATTGTTGTTATCATTGTTTCTTTCTCTCTTTCTGTCCTATTAAACTGTTTTTATCTCAACCCATGAGTTTTTTTCCCAATTCTCTCCCCCATCCCACTGTGGGAGGGGGAGTGAGCGAGCAGCTGTGTGGTGCTTAGTTGCCAGCTGGGGCTAAACCATGACAACAACAAACCCCATAAATCTGCTAGGCCATTAGGATCTGGCTTGATTTAATTTGTAGTCTGTACTGGACATGGATCCTGGGTTGCTGGTGCCCTAATACCCGAACATAGCTCATGTGTCTGCAGTTATGGGTGAAATACACACAGACATCTGGATAAGTTATGAACATCTGACTACTTGATGCAGGCCTGAATGTTTAACAGAATTTTTATGAAGAGCTTGGGATTTTTTTTAATAATAAACATGGGTGTGCTACATATATTGTAAAATACAATTATTGCAGACGTTAACTAGGATAATTAAGAGATTTTATTGTATTTTGGTATTGATTTAGGAAGTACTTACATGTAGCAGAAAGCTTCATGTTATAAACATACTTTCAAGGTACAAAAGATGAGGTTCCTGACAATTTCAAAGAAAAATAAAATAATATTTTTCAAAATCCTTCCTTGCTGCTCACAATTGCTCTATAGTAGCACAATGGTGTAATATTGTGTAGCTCTGTGAATGCTGTCAATTCATTGCTTATATATGGCCCTGCACAACGAAATTCTTCTGTTGAAGTGATAGATATTTATACACCTGCAATTTATTTTTTTAATTTTACAAAGGACAGGAATTGTAAATTACATAAATAGCATATGTTTTTATAGGTTTTTTAAAAATATTTATATTCTTCCAAACGATGTAAGATAGTTTTGAATGACGGTGTACTGAAACAGTCTCTGGATATCGGAACAGCTTGTACATGAACAATTAATGCAACACTTTTTTACCATGTGAGGCAAACATTAGCAAATAGTAGACTTAAGAGAAGTTTGTATGTGAAATGCAAAATGCAAAGGTCAGATAATGATTTGATGTATTATACCATTTATTTTCTAGCTACCAACTTTTGTGGGGAATCTGTACATCTGACTTCTTGAATAATAGGACTGTAATTATGTACAAAACATCAGTAAGCTAGAAGAGAAGGACATAATCTTAGCCAACAGAGAAAAAAAATCCAGAATCCACAGCATAGAAAAAATCCAGAATATAGAGATTTGAAACCCTTATTTTTCTGGGACTTATTATATATAAGAAAGGCACCAAAAATGTGGTCATTACAATGCCAGATGTATGGAAGACTACGACCTACTAGAGTGGAAGCTGATAGCCAGGTGGGATACCAGGGTACCTCAGAATATCTTATATGGCGCTAAATAACTACAAATAGGCAAACAAATTGTTGTCACCTTGTCAATATATGTTAGGGGTTCTCTTGAAAGATACTAAATGTAATCATCTTCAAGGGATCAAGTGGAGAAATACCTAGATGGGCTACAGAAGAAGAGAAATGCCAAATATTTGTGACTTTATCAAGTTTAGAGCACAATATTTGGATTGTGGTCTAAATAAACATAAGCAGAAGTTTCCTACATAACCAGAGAACTTTGGAGCTAAATGGGAAGAGGTTGTCACAAAATAGTGGTGGTTACTCAGAAATCACTGGGATTTCAAACTTGAACTAGGTACTTCACCTGTACACAAGCCTTTCTTAGTCTCTTACAGCTCTTCAGGTTGCCTAAACATTGATCTACAGTGCCATTCAAGGTGCTCTAGAGCTAACCAGACACACTGGCATGGCGGTGGTGGAGAGAACACAAGGCCCTGGAGACATCCTTGCCTTACTGGTGCAACTACTGAGGGTCATGGGAGGTCTACAGGGGAAACCTAAAATAACAGTAGACACTGGTGTGTAGGCAGCTGAACTGAGATCCTACTGGCTGTTCAGCTGAAAAGCTAGCTAGGTTCCTCTGGGATCTAATGGAAGAACAGATGTTTAGTGGTGTCTGAAAAGACATAGCAGTATCCTACATGACCGCCAGAAGCTTTTCCACCTTAATGTGTGGTAAAAAAAAGATAAACCAAAACATCTGTTTGTATATTTGAAACCTGTATTTTGAATAAAGCTTGAATCGATCACGTGACAAGAGAAGTCTTTAAAGTGCATTTATTAAATCTCATACAATGTCTTGCCAATATTTAATCAATATCACAGAGTTACAATATTTTAAACAGTATTAATTGCGATGTAGCATTGGGAGTGTGATTTGAAGTGGTCCAGTCAACCCACATTTTAATAACCTCACCACTTAATAACTTAATTCAACCTACATGGGAAATAGGATATAAACCACCAAAATATCAGAATTACTGTGTTTATTTAGAGCATGTATCTGTGTCTTCAAAAAGGTGTAAGGAAATGGGAAACTGGATTTTGAAGGTCATATTATTCCACAGAATATCTCCATTGATGCCAGTGGAATTATTATTCCTGTCATAAGTGGTATGAGGAAAGGAGAGAAACAGTTTTACAGAGCTTCTAAATTAGCTCCATCTCATCTCTCCCATCTATTCCGTCCCAAATTAATTCACCCTGTCTTCCTTTGCTGCAAACGGCAAGAAATGAAAAACAACCCAAACTACCATTTGCGCTTCCTGAAAAACATTTGTCAGTGCAATTTTGAATGGAACATTTCCTACCTAAAGAGGCAGTTGATTAATTTGTTCATGTTTAAACAAGAACTCAAGAGACAGACCAAAATGCATCTTTGTTTTTCAGATTGCACAACCTGGTATAGACACAGTGCTGATCTAACTGTGAAGGCTGAATAGACATGCAGCCTCATCTGTATCATATGACGTTGGCATGCATGCCCTAAGAGCCATGGAGGAGAGAAAGAGGGGTGAAGAACTCTCAATCATTGTTTTTCCCTGCATTGCCTTAATGCAGACTAAGTGAGGTACATCTGCATCTATCCAAGGTATCTCTGTTAAATTAAAAGATTAAAGTAGTGTTATTTGAAGCACTCTGGTTTTGGTAAAAGGCAAGCTTGAATAATGGAGCATTTCCATTTAAGACAACTCTGAAGAGCTAAGTCTAGTCTAACAGCTCTGTAAATGCTCACACATTGTGATTAGGAATTGGACATGGCAGAATAGAAAGTTTGGTACAGGTTAGTGCATTCCTCTTGCTAAACTCTTCTGTTTGTTTGTCTCAGTACCCAGCACAAAAAGACACTTGCTGAAACTGCTTTCCCCAGCTCACTCAGCACTTTTAGATTAAAATTACTTATTGCCAAGAAAAGCCCACACTGCTCCAATGTTGATATCTATATTTTTTCCAAATGATGTCATATGAAATGTTTTCTAGTTGCTCTTACTCCTATGGCTTTGCATATGTGTTCTGATAGAAACATAATATATATTCTAATAAAAAATACAGATTTTTTTTTTTCTGTATTTATCTATGGACCAGCCATGACAGTTTATCTAAATATACTGATTTTAGAAGATTGTGAGAATATTACTGATGAAAATAAAAAACATAAAAAATATTTTGTAAACTTTTCCTCAGGTGTATTTTTTTTCCTTAACTGGGAAGAAAATTGTTGTCGTATTAGAACTGGAAAGAAAAAAAATTGTAATTCCAAATACACAGAAACAAATAAAACTGGAAGGAATATTAATTTTCTCAGAGAAAAACAATGCCATAAGAAGTGAGCTATTATTTGAAAATAAATCTGTGAAACACAATGTAAGACAAAACCAAATTGTATATGTAATTATTTTGTATGTGCAATAGAACTAGTTTTAAAGGTTCATTGGCAATTATCTGTTCAATTAGGCTTGTAGTACTGCACACCCAAATACCCTGTGTCTAATCCTCACTTGAACTAATAGTTGAAATTGCTCCTGAGGTAGTATTTCCATGTGCTTGCATTTATGGAATTGCACATTATTGTGGCTTAAAATCCATGCTTTAAATGGAGTATAGCATAGCCACAAGATAGTATTCAGTCAAGAGGACAAAGTAGTCAGCTTGCTTTCTGTTAAGGAAGAGTAACAATAATCCAGATTGAGGACATAGAAGCTAAGATGAAGAAATGTATCTACAGAAACTAAGACACCATAATAGCCAGCACAGTCTGGCACAGTCACTGACGGTATTTTTTTCAATTTAATTGGAAAATTTTAGAATTTTTGAAAACATGTTGTTATTGAAGAATTTTGCTTGAAAACTCAATAGATTTATCCTTGAATAAATGAAGTCAAGATGTCTCACAGGTTGTTCATTCAAATATTTTATGTTCACATTCTCCACTAATCTTGAGACCTGATTAGAATATGACCAATACGTTTTTCATGGCAAAAAAGTAGTGGTAAGGAATCACAGAAACAGTGAGTTAGTGAATTTGGCACATGGAGGAGAGTATAGAAAAGGACAATACAACAGGTATTACATTCTTTTAAGCAGAATTCACCTTAAAAAACAAAAGGAGACTACTGATGAAAAATATAGATTTTCAATGGACAGCAATCTGCACTTTTAAAAGAAGTCTCAATAATACAAATGTCTCCTGAAAAAGTTACTTGAAAAAAGATATATAATTTGTCTATTTTCTCACATTTAAGAAATTATTCTTCTGAAACAAAATGTCTTTTAAACAGACTTAAGGTTTCATTTTGGTTTAAGGGCTTTCAGTTGAAGAAAAATATAAATTCAAGTGAAGGTAATCTTTATACTGTGAAAATATAACTTCCAATTAACTTTATGGCAAATGAAATAATAACTTAAAGTGAACACATGAGCAACACAGATGTTACTTCACCCTGATTATTTTCTATATGTTCACGATTAAACTCACCTGAAGTTTAGCTGCTAAATAATCATATAGTTTACCTATAATAACTACTGAGAAAGAGACGGTAAGAAAAAGAAGGAAGGAACTACTTCTGAAGAGTCATTAACTTTGTGCAGATGAATGCTTCCTTAGACATCATAGAGTCATAGAATTGTTAAGGTTGGAAAGGACCTCTAAGATCATCAAGTCCAACTGTTAACATAACACCACCATGCCCACTAAACCATGTCCTAAACCATGTCCACTAAACCAAGTGCCACATCCACATGTTTTTTCAACACCTCCAGTGATGGTGACTCCACCACCTCCCTGGGCAGCCTGTTCCAATGCTTGACCACTCCTTCAGTAAAGAAATTTCTCCTAATATCCAATTGTTATGGTTTAGCCCCAGCTGGCAACTAAGCACCACACAGTCGCTCGCTCACTCCCCTCTCCCCCAGTGGGACGGGGGAGAGAATTGGGAAAAAAATCATGGGTTGAGATAAAAACAGTTTAATAGGACAGAAAGAGAGAAAGAAACAATGATAACAACAATAATAATACCAACAGAGGAATGTACAAGAACAAGTGATGCCCAATACAACAATTGCTCACCACCCGGTGATCGATAGCCTGTCCCCAAGAAGCAATTCCCGCCCCCCGGCTAACTCCAGTTTATGTAGTGGGCGTGACATTGTATGGTAGGGAATATCTCTTTGGCCAGCCTGGGTCAGCTGTCCTGGCCATGTCCCCTCCCAGCTTCCCGTGCACCCTCAGCCTTCTTGCTAGCAGGCCAGCACGAGAAGCTGGACTGTCCTTGACTGCTTAGCAACAACTCAAAACATCAGCACCTTATCAACATTTTCTCATCCCAAATCCAAAACATTGCTTCATGCTAGCTTCTGTGAAGAAAACGAGCTCTATCCTGGTTGAAACCAGGACACCAATCTAAACCTGCCCTGGAGAAACTTGAAACCATTTCTTCTCATCTTATCTCTAGTTACTTTGGCGAAGAGACCAACACCCACTTCGCCACAACCCCCTTCCAGGAAGTTGTAGAAAATGTAAGGTCAGCCTCCTCTTCTCCAGACTGAACAACCAAAGTTCCCTCAGCTGCTCCTTATAAGACTTGCTCTCCAGACCCCTCACCAGCTTCATTGCCATTCTCCGGACACACTCCAGCACCTCAATGTCCTTCTTGTAGTGAGGGGCCCAGAAATGAACACAGGAGTTGAGGTGTGGCCTCACTAGCACTGAGTACAGGGGCACAATCTCTTCCATGATTCCTGCAAAAACTCTTCCATGATTCCGGCTGGCCACACTGTTGCTGATACAGGCCAGGATGCAGTTGGCATTTTGGCAACCTGAGCACGCTGCTGGCAACTGCATGGGGTTGTTCTGACCAAAGTGAAGGACCCGGCACTTGGCCTTATTAAAGCTCATACAAGTGGCCTTGGCCCACCGTTCCAGCCCGTCCAGATCCCTCTGCAGACCCTTCCTCCCCTCGAGCAGATCAACACTCCCACTCAACTCGGTGTAGTCTGCAAACTTACTGAGGGAGCACTCAATCCTCTCCTCCAGATCATTGATAGTGATATTGAACAAGATCAGCCCCAACACTGAGCCCTAGGGAACACTGCTTGTGACCGGCCACCGAGTAGATTTAATTCCATTCACCACAACTCTCTAGGCTCGGCCGTCCAGCTAGTTTTTCACCCAGCAAAGAGGACACATGTCTAAGCCATGAGCTGCCACTTTCTCCAGGAGAATGCTGTGGGAGACGCTGTCAAAGGCTTTACTAAAGTCCAGGTAGACAACAACCACAGCCTTTCCCTCATCCACTAGACGTGTCACCTGGTCATAGAAGGAAATCAAGTTGGTCAAGCAGGACCTGCCTTTCCTGAACCCACGCTGGCTATGCCTGATACCTTGGCTGTCCTGCACATGCACTGTGAGTGCCCTGAAGATGAACCTTTCCATAATCTTCCCTGATACCGAGGTCAGGCTGACAGGCCTGTAGGTCCCCGCATCCTTCTTGCGACCCTTCTTGTAGATGGGAGTCACATTGGCAAGCCTCCAAGTCACCTGAGACCTCCCCTAGAAGTGAGGTCAAGTGATTATAGTAGGAGAGTACCCGCCTTTCTCCCACATAGACACCTGCACTTAGGAACTAAATATATGTGTTTATGATTTGGAGCTGAAACCCACTTAAAATTCCTAGTGTTCAAATTTTAAAATTTAGTTGAGTTGCCTTCTGATTAATGTATAATTCTTATCTGACAATACTAGAAATGTTAAAGTAGAAGCAAAGTCTCCATCTGTGGAGGCAGCCTGTATGAAAAATAATTCTTTTGTGGTTATAGTTTATACTGGTTCTTTGATTTTCTGCATTTAGGAGACTTAAATTTAATGACTGCCATTAACTATAAATACCGCAGTAGTTAATCCTATACTCAAGCTATAAATATATCTAGCAGTTGTGGGTACTGTATGAGTAATAGTCTACCCCTTAGGGTCCCAGGATGTAACTATAAAAGACGTTTTGTCAGAAACCAGATGTGTACATCTGTATTTTTTCAGTTAAATAAATACATATACAAAACATAGTAGTCATATAAACACCGTCTATACACAAACCGACACAGACACTCACACACATATTTACAGTGTAAATATGTAAATAGTTACTTCCCATCAGGTGATATAGATCTCAGTAAAGTAAGTGTTACCTTAAATATTACAGATATTCTTTTGACAGGCCCAATTTTAATTTATAAGTTGAGGTATAATCAAGACTAATGTAAGTTGTAATTATTCAGTATAATATCTAGAATAGATATTAACTTCCCCAAAAATCATATTTTTAGTAATCTTCTTTTAGTCTGTTTAAGAAAAGTGGTGGGCACACTTTGTACTACGCTATCCAGTAGAAGGTGATATCGAAAGTATTATCAAATACTATGGAATTTTTTAAAGATTACCATAATAAATGGAGAGACTGTGCATGAAAGGACACTGATCTGATACTTAGTGGCATTTCTGCTTTATGTCGACTTTTCTGTGTGCGGAGATATAAAAAAAAACTTTTAAGATTTCAAGTGAGAAAAAGCTACCTGTCTATGAAAAGTAAGAAAACTGTATGTGTTTTGGGTACTGTGTGTGCTGTCAAGATAGGATATTAATTTTCCCCCACAATGTGTTTCAGCTGTAATTTCAGCAGAAGTTTCTTAAGGTCTTTTGCTTTCAGTATTTCTTGCAAGTTTTTCATATAGGGAGATAATTATAAAGGTAAATCCTGTTTCAGATATAAAAATATAAACTTATTTAACTGCGTATCAGCCTGTTTAAAACAGGCAGTTCTCATTGTTAATACTAAACACACCAATTATGATTATTTTTAGATTTGATACAAGTTAATTTCAATTAAACCTATCTAATGCTATGCTTTTCTTGTGCTGGGAAAGAGATTTTTTTTTTTTTCCCCAATTCCCTTTTTAAAGAAAATAAAATATTGAGAGTCTTTTTTTATAGCATAAAAGAAATCTAACCACATGCATTTTCTTTTACTCAGTTTAAGATGCATTCTGATGGAAATCCTTTCTCCTGAAGAATATGTCATTTTTGTCTGAATTTCAGAAGTCATAATGAGATTGGTGTTCAATGAAAAAAACATTTTATAAAACCTCTCACTCACAGTAATGTTTGTACTCTCCTTAGTAGTGTCTCTGCTGAATAAATCATATTTCTAAGCTGATTTTACTGGTTTCTAATGCTTATAAAATGAAAGTACTGATGGATAGCAGTGTTATTCAGTCTTTCCCTGCTCAGTTCAGGAAATGTTAGAGCTAGACAAAAATGATACAATAGAGAAAATAGACACCACATCCCTTTGCAAGGCCTGCTGATGGCAACATCTTGTTCCTGAGCTGATGGCAATAATAATGTATTAAGCATTATTATTATATTTAAGCCAATGACATCATTATTTTAGTTTTTATTTTACCTTTTTCTTTTGTATAAATTTAAGAAAAGAGGTGAGATTATTATCCTCTAAGCCCTTTGTTAAAAGTGTTAATTATACCAGTTCTAGATATATTTCCTTTACAATAATGTCTGCAACATATTAGGTGATACCCATACTAATTAGAAAAAAACCCCTTCATTTTAAAGATTTTTGTTCCTGGCCACTTTCAGTCATATGGCTAGTTGGTTACAGAAGAAGGCAGAGTAGAGAGCTTACTTAATATATACAAGAATGCAAAGAAAATTCTTTGTAGAATGAGGACCTCTAATTTTACTGAACAGTGTGTTTAGCTCTGTTATTGTACTGTAAATATCAAGTAGAGGCCTGTGAAACTTTGACTTGCCAATTTGTTAAGAATTTTCTCTATATATCAAAAGTAAATGAAAATATATATAATAAAGGAAAATAGTGTAGTATTGCCTTTTAATATCTGAAAAGTAGTTGTCACTAACTTATGTCTATGTATTTCCATTTTTCATCCCTTGAAACCTGATGGCCTAATTCCATCTTCAGAGAGATGAATTTTACATTTTTCTAGTTCATGGAGTTCATGGCCTCAACAAAGCCCAAACAATTTGGAGCGTTTGTTGCTCTTCCACATATTATCAACTAATTGGAAATTTTAACTCTGATACTTAACATAGTAGTAGAAGTAGGCTTAGACAGGTACCCTGTAGAGAGCTCATTCTTATTCTTTGAACCTCAATGTCACTTATGCTGTTTTAGCAAGCAAAAGAAACATGTTAAATGCTTGGCAGTAGTCTTTGCAACATAGTCTGGAAGAAGGTAGCTAATACTTGCTTGTAAATTGAACAGTGTCACCATCGTAACACATTTATCAAGGAGTTTGAAAAGAAAATCCGTATAATTAGTACTGATTATTTTCACAGAGTTTGTAGAATAGTATCAGTGTAATTTGCAATGAATATAAAAAAACATATCTCCATGGGAACATCAGTTCTAATAAACTACCTGAAATTAATAATGCAACATTTCAGGTAAAATATTCCTGTAACGTACAACTGTTGAATTCACAGGCAAGATAGGCACGGTCTAAGGAACTGTCTTAAGACACAGTCCCCTCTAAATTTGGGCTAAGTGAACACTTAATAATTTTACTTATATAGTAGCCACAGTTATGCCTTCGATTACAGCAATGCCTGGGTAGCTGAATCATGCCCATAAGATTGCAGGAGATAGCTCTGATTCCACATGATCCAGAATATTTTGCCTGGAAAACTTTGCCTGAGGTTGATTGGAAACTGGCAACATAAGAAAGAGGAATAGCTTAGGCTCGAGAATGATGTGGTTGGGTACCTTTAATAGGCACACAGTGAAGAGTATTTGTTACAGACAGACTGCTTGAAGTTATCTCACAAATTTAGGGCAATGCCACAACCTGTGTACCAGCTGCATCTGACACATGGCACAACAGAGTGGTTGTGTCACTTTGGTGTAATCAGGGATCATGCTATTTGGTGACACAGTCCATCCTGAAAACAAAATCTACCCAGATGAACACAGCAGTATTATTTGTCCTTCATTACAACATTCCAAATTCAAACTCAGGTCAGGTATGTAATCTTGTGTTTTGAGAGAAATAAATATAAAGGGCTGTTGACAGTTGCCTAATGGTGACAGAATCACACCCTTTCATTGTGGTTTTATTTGTTTAAATTTGGTGACTGCTAGCAGTGTAATTTTGGGGGGAGGCTATTATATGTCAATGGCTTATTTGTTGGTTTGCTTGTTCTGTTGGTTTTTTTTTAGATCAACCCTACAATATTTTTCTTCTCCGTGTCCCATATACTCTCCTATCCATTTTGTTATTTTTCTGCTCATGGTGACATATGCTGCATCATCTGTTAATATGGAAATTGGAACAAATAACCTCTGATGGCAGAGCTGTAACATAAGTGAAAGTTTTTTGTAATCTTTTAGACTACTCTTCACATTTTATATTTCTGTCATGACAGCTTCATTTAAACCTTATGCAATCTCAGGGGAAAAGGGAAATAGGTTATCTTTATTTTTTAAATGATGTGACAAGACTAAAATCAAGAAAATGCATTCCCTGACTGCAAAATCATATTTTCAAGAAAACTTGTTTTATTAAAGCAGTATCAGCTATATGTAAAAAGTTTGAGATGTCATTTCAATTAGATAAATGAAAAATTAAATATAAGATATTCCCTAGTTGTTAGTATTTACTTGAAATTCAAGCTTTCTGTGCAACTTGTCTGTACGTTCAACTTTCAATTACAAAATGTACAGAATGGTTACAGTATTTTTTAATCCCATGAATGAACAAAGATATATAAATAATAGTATGATATCAAAGGGAATGATAAAAAATACAAGAAGATAAATTAAACCTCACACACTCTCTATATTAATGAATTTCATGGTGTATGTTGGAATATATAACCTACCATGCATGGGGTCATATACAAAGAACATAATTTTCTACTGACATGTTTCCAAGGGGAAAAAATGGTGTGGGTTGGTTTCATCTAATTTAAGTTTCATAGTACTCTTGTAAATTAGTGTAAATTCAATGTGGAATATTGCTGACAAATTAAAATTTGGAATTTAAATAAGGTTGAGGTTATTCAGTATGAGATATTGCATCTGTGGTATTTCATTAGTAAGTGGAAATGTGGTAATATCTGATAAGGAAGGACAGTGAATGTCTTCTGCATTATGAATCAGATGTTTGCCTACATGGTAGAATTTCAGCTTGATTAACAGAAAAGACTTGTTTTATTTTGTTTGCATGCAGCAACATTTATGGGGAAATACATGTATAGAAAAGCAGCAAACCCATCAGAAAATATCATGGTTTGTGCTTACACTAACTGGAAACAATTTTTTTTCCTCTCTAATGTTAAAGAGAAATTCCCACCTCAGTCCCATACTGCTTGTACAGTATATTTTGTGACAGCTTAGCCTCTGAAATTATGAGTGAGAAGGAGGAAATAAAGTTATATATTTTAAAGGAAAAATCCTACTATAACACAAATAATAGTAAATGCTGATTAGAAGCTGTTACAGGAAAGAAAAATATATTCATGTTTTTTCAACTGCTAGTAATCCATTCAGTCATCCCTCTGGATCCTCCTATGTTCTACAGAAATGTTAATGAAATTCTATTTTAAATCTGGGTGTCTCCAATGAAGGCAATTGCTTTATTCCAGATTTACTCTGTTGCAAGAAGAAAGGACATATTACAAACTTCTTAGGCAAGACTCTAATTTGGCCCTGAAACGATACAATGTCAAAGCAAAAACATGCAATTGAAAATAAAACAACCACATTCCAAATCATGTATTTTGGCTGTCTCTAACTTGTCAAAGTGGGACAAGAAGGTGTGCTATCAGCAGGTGTAAGACTACAGTTTATATTATCTGCACATGATATAAGCAAATTGTTTCAAATGCGATAATGTATAGATTCTGTTTGCAAAGCGTAATAGGATTTGTCACAGACTTCTTGGAGATGCTCAACTAGAAACTCATTAGACTGCTGTATTGAGATTCATTGTTTTGCAATAAAAAAGAACAATTTGCTGCATTCAAGCAGGCTTTCTAGGTCTGCACTCAGATCAGAGGTCAGTCTCCTATAATGGGCATGTCTATACTACTAAATAAAAAAACAACCAGGAATTGATCTTGATGACTTGGTTTACGCTTTCACTCATATTTGGACTGCACTAACCACTTCTTTTCTGTACAAACTTTGCCCAGGAGCAGATAGTCCTAAACAGTGTGTATGTAAGTGTCACAGATGAGATACAGTAAATGAAAACCTGTAGTGGATCTGGATACTGAGGTTTATTTAAAAACCAACAAGAGTAGAGCTTTTACCTTAACTGATTATCGTAGGCAATTTCTCAGTCACTTCCTCCCTCAAAATCATATTCACTTGGTCTTGACTTCCCTTCTATCAGAGAGATCATTGCTGGCCTAAGAAAGTCAGACAGAAAGTCATGTTGATTTGTGCTGTACAGCTGCCAGAGGTTACCAGTTTCAGGCATCACCCACAATGTCCGTGGGTGCTCCATGACATTCATCTCCATGATCTGCCTCCATTTGCAGCATATTTTTTTCTAGTCCTTTTCTTCTCCATCTATGGTCAGAGGCATAATGTGTGATCAGCCTCCTAACTTGTGGTCTTTTTATTAATTGGAGGTCTCAGTATGTGTCTTTTCTGCATAGTCTAAGTGTTATCAAAATTTGCAACCAGGAATTCCTGGTTGCAGGTAGCAACTGGCAGGCCCATGCTTGAGAGTTTAAAAGTTCAGTTTCCAGCATTCACCCAGACTCACAATTATCTGCTGTATGTCAGTGTCCATGATCTAAGCTATTTCTCATCTACCAAAGTGAGACAGTCAGAGGCTGGTCTGTGATTCTCCCTTTTATGACTATGGAGACATGGCCTTGTCTGTATGTTTGTATTGACCCTGGCTTTTTCACAGAATCACAGAATCACAGAACCATTAAGGTTGGAAAAGACTTTAAGATCATCAAATCCAACCATCAACCCAATGCCACCACACTCACTAAATCATGTCCCGAAGTGCCACGTCCACATGTTTTTTGAACACTTCCAGTGATGGTGACTCCACCACCTCCCTGGGCAGCCTGTTCCAATGCTTGACCACTCTCTCGGTGAAGAAATTTTTCCTAGTATCTACTCTAAACCTCCCCTAGTGCAACTTGAGGCCATTTCCTCTCATTCTATCACTAGTTAGTTGGGAGAAGAGGCCAACACCCACGTCACCACAACCCCCTTTCAGGTAGTTGTAGAGAGTGATAAGGTCTCCCCTCAGACTCCTTTTCTCCAGACGGAGCAAGCCCAGTTCCCTCAGCCCCTCCTCATAAGACTTGTGCTCCAGACCCCTCATCAGCTTCGTTGCCCTTCTTTGGACATGTTTGAGCACCTCAACATCCTTCTTGTAGTGAGGGGCCCAAAACTGAACACAGTTTTCGCAGTGTGTTTTTCTAGTACTACAAACTTCCAGGTGCTCTGTTCTTAAAGACCACCTGTTCTGTTAGGTGAATCATTAACTTCATTGCTCTTGGAGAAGTTTCTCCCACTATTACACCAGTATAAAAAAGGAGCAGTCAGACACAAGCCATCTAATATCTGTATTTCTCCCTGCCTCAGTTCCTTATCTCTTTAAACACTCTCTGGATTTTACTCATTCCTCTAATAGCCAACATTCTCTGGGTATAGCCTCTCCTCAAAATAATAAAAAATCCCTCTTCATTGCTATCTTCTAGTCTGCTTCATTCTTTTTTATGTTTGGAGAAAAACATTGTGTCTTTTTACTATTAACTCCTTTGTGAGCAGAGCTAATGGTTGGCTTTAGCACTTAACTGAAATCTCCACTGCTTACTCCTTAGTTCTCCGATGATTCATTACTTTGTTACTCCTCTACCCATCTTTTGTATTTACATGTCACTGGTGGATCATCACAGTTTTACCATCTTTCCTTGTCAGCAAGACAAATGATTCACATTCCCTAAGCAGGCATCTACAGCTAATGCACCTAAAGCCAGTTAACTTACATCTTGTTTATACACATAAGAGAGAAGTCAGGACCTTTTATTTTTTACTCCATTTCTCTAGCCCCATTAATCAGACTTTTTTTTGTCTTCTAGGAGCTACTTAGAATTATTTTGTACTGTCAAACAAGCTTGAGGAACGGGCCCGTGTGAACTTCATGAGGTTCAACAAGGGCAAGTGCAGAGTCCTGCACTGGCATCAGGGCAACCCCTGGTATCAATACAGGCTGAGGGATGAAGGGGTTGGGAGCAACCGGGCTAAGAAGGACTTGGGGGTATTGGTGGATGAAAAGCTGGACATGAGCCAGCAATGTGTGCTTGCAGTCCAAAAGGCCAACCATCTCCTGGGCTGCATCCAAAGAAGCATGGCCAGCAGGTCAAGGAAGGTGATTCTGCCCCTCTCCTCCACCCTGGTGAGACCCCAGCTGCAGTACTGAGTCCAGCTCTGGAGCACTCAGCACAGGAAAGACATGGACCTGTTGGAGCAGGTCCAGGTAAGGGTGACAAAAATGATCTGAGGGATGCAACAGCCCTCCTATGAGGACAGGCTGAGAGAGCTGGGGTTGTTCAGCCTGGGGAAGAGAAAGGTCTGGGGAGACCTTATTGTTGCCTTCCAGTACTTCAACAGGGCTTATAAGAAAGATGGGGACAGACTTCTTAGCAGGGCATGATGTGATAGGACAAGGGGTAATGGCTTTACACTAAAAAGGGGTAGATTCAGACTAGACAGAAGGAAGAAATTTTTGACAATGAGGGTGCTGAAACACTGACACAGGTTGCCCAGAGAGGTGGTAGATGCCCCATCCCTGGAAACGTTCAAGGTCAGGTTGGACAGGGCTCTGAGCAACCTGCTCTAGTTGAAGAAGTCCTTGCTCCTTGCAGGAGGATTGGATTAGATGACAAAAGGTCCCTTCCAACCCAAACTATTCTATGATTTTATGTTTTCAGATCTGCCATAAAGAGTCAATCCTCAGTTTGGACTTCCATCAACTTATTGCAGTTTTCAAACTGCCCTGACCTAATTTATGCTGTCATTGGCTATGGTTAAAGGTCTTTGTTACAAAGTCAGCTTTTCTTCAGTTCCTTGCATGGGAACTAGCTGGCTGTTTTTTTGGGGGGGTATATAATACTGTCTGAATAACAAAAACTTACTGTGATTATGTTAATAGCATTCAGGTTTTAAACCACTACAAAACACTTTTATGAATCTCTGAGGACAAGCTAATCAATAGCTATTACCTTCTGGAATTTTAATACAAACCTCCAAAAATCATAGCAAAACCAGACAAATTCAGAAATCAAGTGGTTTTTATATTCTAAAGGTTGACATACATACCTGTACATTATTAGAAATACATTTTATAAATACTATGCAGAACTCAAATTGTTACAAACGCAATGTTTCATGCAGCTTATAGTGTATATAGGCAAATCATCTAAAGCTGGTACAAAGTAAAGAGACTCTGAATCCAGTCATACCAGGGCTATTTTCTGTTTCATTTTTAGCTGTTAATTTTATTCCTTTATTTTAAAACAGCATACAATGAAATCCAGACAAAGTCATTTCATAGTAAAAAAACACATGGTTTTGAAGGGTACTTAGGTGAAGATCAGCTTGAGATACCAAATGGTGAAATATCGTTCAACTGCAAAGAAATATATAGGGTATGTTCAAAATGCAGCTGAAGTTTGGAAGACAAAGGCATTGCCTTGCAGGGGTTCTTTTGCACGAGTGCATTTTTTCCTTCTTCCTGTCCTAATGGTTCTAACATGTCCTAGATGGGGCTGCTCCTGGCTTAGCTTTATATGTCAAGAGAAAAAAACATGAAAACAGAAGTTCTGTCCATTTCATGGTCATAGAGGGGAATTGGTCCCTTTTTCCAAAATGAAGGGTGTGATGAGGGCAAAGAATAGGTCATTTAAATTACTCTACAAATCTCCATGGTTTACCTGAAAAAGAACAGCTAACTTGCAGTCGTCTTCAATTTCACAACCATAATGTCACCTCTGGAAGAAGCAAGGAGTGGATGTTTGAGAAGTGAACGCAATCCACAGCTGTTATGGTTGGACCATTCTGCTCTCTGTTACTAACCGTATGTCCCTATACCAGTTAAGCTTAAATCCTAGTTCAGTGAGTTCCTTTTGGCACATGGGGTCTCAAAATACCATGGTATTCATTCAACATGAACAGTTAAATAAATGTTCTAAAATAATGTAAGATTTCTCACCTTCTTTATGATCTGATTTTTAACCTAGTTGCTTATCATATTATTTTCTAGTTTTAAAAAATGAAACAAAAGGAAAAGGAACTCATATGAGAGAGGAAAAAAATTCATTGCTCTGGAAAAGATCCATTAGTAACAGGACTTGGAAAATAAGAATCACAACAAGATGTTTACTCCTTAAGATCTCAGAAACCAGTGGTAGTAGTAAGAAATTATTTTCTATGTTAGGTAGCTTTTAGGTAAAAGTAACCCCTTTTCACTCATCTATAAAAAAAATCTTGCTTTTATTTATAAAATATTTCTTTTATTCATACATTGCTGAATTCAGCCAGTTTTTGATTCTGAGGAAAACAATCAGTACTTACAGCTATCATAATTACACACATTTTTGATCTTGTGCTGCCAGCTAGCCTTTTCCATTATCTTTTGCCTAACACTAAAATCTGCCTATGGTAAATTAAACTCCAAAAGGATTTGTCTTCTTCACTGTCTTCTTGCACTACCTTCTTCTTAAACTGTCTTCTCCTGTTCAGCACTTTCAGTTGTAATCCCCACTGTCACCCTTCCCTCATGCCTTCCCAGTAACCATTATTTTCTGTATTTCTTACAAACTTCCTCTAAGAAGGTACTGTCTTCCTTCCTTTTTTCTCTATTCCTTGGTTACAAACCCCCCCTCATATTTCATTCAGCATTTTTCTTCTTTAAGTTAACTGGCACCATCAGAAGGATAGATGGAGCTATAGGAAAGAAAACCACACCTGCTTTTCTGTGTCTGGTGTTATTCTCAAAGCAGATACTGTTTGGAAGGAAATTCCTTCTTAGTGCTTTTTGGTCAAGTAGGTTTATCTGCTTTTTTGGTATCCCACACACTTTAAACAGCAAATAGGAATTGTGAAGAGTTAAAGTATGAGTACCGCACATGCAATCTTTAGGATGTTTATCTGCCAAATCCTGAAGTAAATCTTCTCTGGAAACTAAAAAGATTTTCCCAATATTTATAATTTGACCAAAATTATATACATTAATATGTAGGTTACAGCAAGTATGTCACTGGTAATTGAGTGCATCCTCCTTCCCTGTCACATCAAGCATCAAGATCTTCAGTGAAAATTAACAAATTTCTTCTTACAAATGTTGATAATTTATTCTGCCCTCTCTTTTTTTTTGTCCTAATAAATTCAGTTGGACACTTTCATGCAAATTGGAAATTTTCATTCTAAATGGCTTATGCTTATCAGAGTTACATATGAACCTAGCTTTTGTAACAGGAAGAGTTCAATAATTTCAATTATAGGTCCAATAACAACTCCACATATAAAATTTGCTTCTCTGGGGAAGTTGAAGTCTTTTATTTTCTTTAATTGCTTAGATGAAAACAGAAACCAAATAACTTATATTGAAAACATTTACTATTCTTGGTTGCATTCACTAAAGATAATTTACTAAGAGAAAAAAGTCTGCAAAACACTCCCTATTTTAAAAAATGCACAAAATATTAGTAAAATTTATGATTGTTACTAGTATCTCTGCTAATTTGTCCACACGTATTTTTCTCCCTTGCTACATTGATAAATTTTATGGTTCTGAACATAAAAGTAAGCTAGCCAATGTTTATATTACTTTTCTCCTATATTAAGGTGTTCAGTACCCTATATTATAGTCTTTTGTGCAATTCAGTTTTCTCATTTGTATTACTTTTTTGATCTGTCTGGCTCATAGGAAATTATATGCCTATCAGAGGATATACACTTCACAGTCAAGTTCTTGAACTTTTCTAACATAGTTTTTGAATTAATAAGGCCAGCAGCAATTATTCCAGTAGACCATTACTAAATTGAACACAGGGGCTGGTAAGAATGTTCTGAGGTTTCAGTTGTTGGGTTTTAGGTTTCAAATTATTGATTTAAAAACTGTTGATTACAAAGTTTTTATCTGAGTGGTGGGAATTGTGTCTTCAAATAGCAACAAATTACTTTAAGATCTTTTTAGAGATCTGTATGTTGTTGAGCCTTTCAGTCTACTTTATTAACACTGAGTACATTAACAAGTACAACATGAGTGCAGAATGGCTTTTGAGTTATGCAGTGCATGCCAGTTTAGTCTTGTTAGCTGGCAACCGTCTATGGAAAAAAAAAAATATGACACACAGTCTTGCTCTTAAGATATTTGCAACTGTTACTGAAGAAGACACTTTACTTATGAGCAAATGTAAATGTTAAAACAGGTGGTAACAATCTTGTATCCATAGTGAAATATCTCACAAATATATTGAACATCTGTTAGGTTGCAAGTTTAGCTTTTTTTCTTTGTTTTAACTAAAACACTTTAAGACTAGTAAGCATATGAAAAGTTAAACGTAAAGCTCAATAAATCTTTTGTGGATACTAAGATTTGGAACCTGAGAAATAATCTTTCAAAGTTTAGCATGTCTCTGCTCTCTTTCTTATCAGTAGATATGCTCTTTCTTGTAAATATTTATACATCATGCAGTTCAGAACACTAAGTAATGGCAAAGGGAATAAGACATCTGAATCTGAATAATATTTAGATTTATATATTTAACAATTCTGTCCTTGTGCTAAGAACTGGGTACAAACCTTGATCTAATGTGATTTATAGCACATAGTTCCCATAGAGCTTTACTTAATACCAGGAAAAGGATGGGGAGGAAATATAGCTATATTTGGGAGTTGGGGGATAGAATAATGTATTGAATTATGTCTTTAATTACAATACTATAATTTATTTAACAGTAGCTATCTGATACTCTTCAGATATTTCCTTCAGCTATTGTTTTGCTTGGAGCTGGAACAGAGGATACAATGCATGAGGAAATCCTTGACAGATCATAACATAATGAAAAGACCAACTTTCAGAGTGGAATATGTTTTGTTTCTGTTTCCTTGGTATTTTTTGGCTATTTCCACCAATTTTCTCCCCTTGAAAACAAATTTCATAGAATTATAGAATGGTTTGGTTTGGAAGGGACCTTTAAAGATCATCTAGTCCAACCCCCCTGCCATAGGCAGAGACATCTACCAATAGATAAGGTTGCTCAAAACCCTCTCCAACCTTGAACACTTCCAGAAGCTTCCACTGCCAGTTTCTCTGGGCAATCCTTTCCAGTGTCTCACCACCCTCATCATAAAGAATTTCTTCCTTATGTCAAATCTAAATCTACCCTCTTTTAGTTTAAAACCACTGCACCGTGTTCTGTCCATCAAATTTGTGTTCCTGCTTTTTAAAATACCATGCCACTTAGTATTTTTTCAGTAAACAACAAGCAAAAGAGGATCACTGAAAGATTAGTAGTAGCACAGTCATCACAGTAGTATAATCCGGACTTTGTAAGGTTTTGGAAATGGGGGACATAGCTCCTGTCTGTAATGTGGTCATATATGTTGGTCATATATAAATGTGTATTGATCATACATCATAGAACCATATGAATCTTTGGGTTGGAAGGGACCCTTAAGGGTCATGTAGTCCAACCCCTTGAAATGAGCAGGGACACCTTCAACTAGATCAGCTTGCTCAGAGCCCTGTCCAACCTGACCTTGAATGTTTCCAGGGATGGGACATCTACCACCTCTCTGGGCAACCTGTGTTTTACCACCTTTGTTGTCAAAAATATCTTCCTTCTATCTAGTCAAAATCTACCCTCTTTTAGTTTAAAACCATTACCCCTTGTCCTATCACATCATGCCCTGCTAAGAAGTCTGTCCCCTTCTTTCTTAAAAGCCCTGTTGAAGTACTGGAAGGCTGCAATAAGGTCTCCCTGGAGCCTTCTTTTGTCCTTGCTGAACAACTCCAACTCTCTCAAATTAATACATAATCAGTATAATTAAGATGTGCTGATCATATACAATTAAAATAAAAAATAGTACAAAGAAAGTTTATCCTGACTGGAAACATGACAATTTCAGCTTGTGTAAGGTATGAAAACTTCTAAATCAACTTTAGGTAATGTGATCTGTCTCCTTTTATGCCAAATTAAGAATAAGCTTAAAGTTCTGGTTCTGTGCTCTGGGACTGAACTGCTGGCCTTTGTTCTGCTTTAAATTGTTCATCCAAATTGTGATTGGTTTGAGGCTGCTTAGTCTCAAGAAAAAAGAAAGCAAAGATGTAGCTATTGAATTTAATGTCGTTCTTTTGTGCTGAAAAGGAAACATTAAGCAATGACCCCCACTCCACCCCATCCCCCAAATGTCCACCTGAACAACACAGTACCAAAACCAGAATATATGTTAGAAAATTCATTTAACACAATACAATAAATTAGTACTCTTTTTCAGTTTGGTGAGTGACTTTGAGTTTTAATTCAGTGTTGGAGGATCAAAATTTTAATACATTCTGTTCTCATACTTGGGTTTAAACAAGATTCCCATAGCTTATAAACGTTGCAAATACATAAAGTTTCGGTAGTTAAGATGGAAAAGGTACATGTGACTCTCTGGTTGTTGTTATTGTTTGTTTGCTTTCTAATTTCATTCATATCACTGCATTAGAAAAGACAAATTTATTATAGTTTTTAATGCCACATATATTTTTCCTGTCATTCTTTCCATAGTGAATAACCTTCGGTTTAGATGAGATCTAAGTGTTCTGTCTTGAAAACAAAAGAGAAACAAATGGAAAAATTGAATGTGAAAATTGAGTTTGTTTTAGTCTTTAAAACAAACAAAAATATATTTTGAAAGAAAAAAAATGTTCTTCCTGAAGAACCAATGTATAAATACTGAAATATTCCCAACAATATTTTGTAGTTTGTTGTCCAGTATATAGGAAGTTTGTATTATCAAACATAGGTAACAAATTCTTATAATTTATAATTTCCCATGTGACATGATCATCTGAAAAAAGATCAATTCTCCTAGAGGTTACTTGATCAATAATCCTGAAGAAGGTTTGCATAACTCACCTGGTGTTTCTCTGACTCATAAAATGATTACCTATTTTTAACGCCTTTAGTCTTGTTGACTAACATTGCTGAGAGATTAGTGTGATTTTGCTAGAACTTTTTTCATTTGACAAGCTTTATTCTACTCTGTATTTTATTCTGTTGTAAATGACAAAAGGTTTTAAATCTTATTAATGGGTCTTAGACTACTTATGTTAAATGTCATAGCTGTAAATCTATGGGATGTCATCCCAGGATGTGTATATGGCAAAATCTAGTGGCTATATTCCTTTTCCTTCTAGTTTCATACTTCATCATGCTCTTGATTGGATAACAGATGGATAGCTGCTTAGGAAAGGGACTTGCTGCTTAAAGCTGCCTACTCCATTGCTGGATTTTTAATTGATTTTATCTTTTTCCGTGTTTGGTTTTGTTTGTTTTGGTTTTATTTGCTTGATGTTATTCTCTTCACAAGCATACAAGCACTATTTGACCTGAGGTGAGGAGACTGTCAAAATTCATGAATCACTGCGGCAATCTGCCTAATCTCTTGCAGTGCTCTGAAGACCTTTTGGTTTTCTCAAAACACTGGAACTTCCAGATCTATACAGGACAGTATCTTCATAGCATTGCTGATTGCATGGTCCTGTACAGTAGTACTCATATGTTTACTACTTTGCTTTACATTTGGGACTTCCAAAGCACTTCTTCCTAATACACTTCAGATTTAAAAAACAAAACAAAAAACGAACCAAACAAAACCTGCTGATTTTCACTTTAAAATGGAAAACAATTCATATAAAATTGCAGTCTGTTTTTTCATTTTCTTGGACTTCACTATATTCTTTTTTTTTTTCAGACAGCTCAAAATTAGTAGCTTCTTAAATATTTATTTTTGCCCCATAATATACATCAGTTGTATCTGGAGAAAAATGCAAGAATTTGGAATAATATATTGGAAAACAGATATCTTTATTATCATATACAAGATAATCACTGAACAAATGTAACTGGTTGAAGAAAGAAAATAAGACAACAAGAAACAATAAGCCCAATCTGGGGCCCACTTTGCAATGACAGAGTAGTCTGAAGTAGAAACAAAGACTCATAATAAATCACATAACTGTAATAATTGACCTTGTAAAAATTAATCCTTAATCCTATTATTTACTATTCACATTACATTTGAAAGAGACATTTTTGACTGCGGATTCCTCCTGTTCATGTCCTCAGAGCATTTGGAATCCAATTGCGTTATATATTATTTTCCCTCTCACAGTGTGTATTGTGAAAGGGGATTCAGTTTGGTCTGGATTTGACTTAGTGAGTTGGAAAATTCATTTTTATTGAAAAAAGAAAGACTGCTGTATATATTGGAATAAAAAAAAAAAAGTTAAGAGTTTTTCTTATTATACTTGAGTAGGACTCATGTAAGTTACAATGATACTCAGTAACCAGAATTATTTAGCATCTGAATGAACAAACTAGGCAAACTGTACAATGTAAGAATACCTAGCTCATATCTAGCACTTTTATTATGTGTTAAAACACATTAAAACAGGCCAGTGAAGCTCCCCAAATTTTATGGAAAGTAGAAGACAGAAAAAGAAACACAAAACAGTGAATGGATTTTCCCCGGGGCATTGATAAGAAAACACTTACTGCCTGAGCACTAATGCAGAGTTCTCTGTGAAGAAAATCAGCAAGAAGTTTTTTACATTATTACTTTGTTGAATAGAAAATGATGGGTTCATTTTGTTTTAACTTAACCAGTTGAAAGTTAAGTATCTGTTCTGTTCTTAGATCTTTCTGTTCTTCATAGAGGAGCGGCAACTTCAGTCACCTCATGTATATTAGATACATCTCAGGATAGTTGATTTTCAGTCCATTGGCTAAATGAAGAACAAACCTTAGATTAAGTGCTTTAATAGCAGGTTGTTAAATTTAGCTGTATCCAATATTTGTGCGTGTGTCGATGCATTGCAGTGTGTCATCGATTGAAGATATTTTCTATATTCAAAATATCTCTAAGGTTTGTTCTGGAATGATCTTCATCAGTGTCAGTGAAAATTGGGAAGAGAATAATACATTTTAAAAACTTTTATCAGACACAGTTATCATCAGAGCTTTACTCAGTTTTCATCAGAGATTTATTATCAAACATTATTACCAGAGATATACTGACTTATGAAGTTCAAATAGTACAGAAGAGTTAACATAATATTTAGTACTGAGTCAGCTTCTTTTTTTTTGCCAATGGTAAGCTCAAATTAACATGTATTAGCATATATTTTGTAACTTGAATCTTTCTATATGTAAGAATTTCAGACCATCCTGGAGTATCCTTTAGGCGATACAGTTTCCTACTCTTTCATCTTCAAAACCTAGGACCAAACCATCTTTGTTCTTTGTGTATGAGTACTTTACCCTTATGGTCATAGTGTAAACTAGTGCATGTTCCTTAGTATTTAGAAACAGAACAGCAGGGGTCCATAGGTTAATATTATAGGTTCTTTGTGTATTCTGGAAAATGTTGAGAGACATTAAAAAAAAGGGTAAAGTGAAAGAGGAAGGAAAGTTACATTGTCAGAATCCATATTGAAACAAACAGATGAAATAAAAATCATAACAGATAGCAGCAAAGTCTACTAATTTGCTTTAACTGCTTGGAAAATTGGAAGCTAACTAGGAAAAAATGATACTCTCCCATTTAGGAGGATAAAAGGAGGTGCCTTACTGAATGCTGGCACCATACTCAGTGCTTTTTTATAGCCAGTCAAGGCAAGGAACACACTGCCCATTGCCTGCAGCCTTCACAGCCAATATAAAAGCCTGGAATCCAGCCTTTCTGCAGGTCTTGAGACTCAGCAATATGCTCAGATAGTCATGTATGAAGCAAGTTTATTATTATTTTTCCTTCTGGTGTTGTAGCACAGCTCTTTACAGTCAGCTTTGAGACACTGAAGTCTGCTCATATACAATGCACACATCAGAATGGTCCTGAGCATTAGGGCCTGCAGCTAGTTGTGGATTCCACTTTTTATAGTGTTTTATCCATTTAATTCTCCTTTTCTTATGCATGTGGTCTGTTGAGATTTAATTAAGGTCTTGCATAGGTCAAGGCATAAGCCAGCTATGTGATGAGTCTCCCTAGTCTACCCCTTGTTAGCCAGATTGTATCTTTGAACTGAATCAGAGACTCTATGTTCCCCAACTAAACCTCTATGATACTGTTTGTGGAATGAGCTGGGCACTGTTTTTTAAAAACCTTTAAAATAGCAAAGCATCATTAGGATTTCACAAGCTGTACTGGGACATAGCTGAAATTGGCATTTGGTCTTATGATAATCATTCCCATTTAGAAATAGATCAGAATATATAGGCAGTATATCTAAATTCTGTCTCTCTATTTTCAAATCAGAAAAAAAAAATCTGTAAATAGTTTTAATTAGTGGACTCAGAATAATATTTTCATTTGCAGTCTATAATTTATTGCAAATACTTTCTAAACATTTTTTTTTTCCCAGGTATGCTGTTTTGAAGTTCCATAAATATCACCATGGATTTCAGTTTCTATAATCATATGTGCTCTCAGTGGTCTGTGATAATTATGGATATGCAATTGTAACTGAGATGTGTTCTCTAGTTATTAAAAAAGGGACATTTTCTTTTTAGATCAAGTTAAATGTTACAAAACAAACACAAGTTTGTCCAAGTGTAACATAGCATGGAAGCATTTTGGTATCAAATATCATCACAGATTGCTACTTAATCTCTGTAATCCCATCTTGCTGTTCTGAAAATAGAATAAGACTTTCTGGACTCATAGAAACACTAAGGATCTCAAATCTTAATAAAACTCAATCTCAACTGGCTCACATGTTGTCGCCTTATGAATGGAACAGGCAGTTCTTCCTCAACTGTTAGAGACAAAGCTGATTAACTGCTTTTGTGGACTCCAGTACTTTGAGACTCCGAACAGTGAAATAGGTGTAGGGAAGATATTAATAGAGGATGTGAAACTGATGTTATCAGTTTGTAGAATAACTTAGGGGGCTGCTACCAAAGATACCATCAAGTATCTTTGTTTTAGTTATTTTAAAATACAGGGTTACTGCTGGTAAAATCAAGTTAATGGTGTGTTCCCTATGTTGAACTGGTCCTGGAGGAGTGTCTTAGTGGAGACACTTAGTTCATCTTAGATTCCTGCCAGATTTCTGCATTTGTGAAGTGTTAAGTGGAGAGCTTTGGGGGTAGCTGAAAATATGAAATATATCTAGTAGGGATCTACCTAAATACAATGAAACAGTCTGTCACTATATTGAAACAATATGAAGCCAATTGTAAACCACATACAGCTGACTTGAAGAAAACAAAAATCCAAAATGAAAGAACACATTAAAATAATGAGACTTAAAATTGAATAGGTGTGGGAGTTATTTTTAAAAATTTGTTATCCAATTCAATTTCAACCAGTTTCTTGAATTTTGTTCAAATAATGTTTGTGGGTTTGTCTTTTTTAAATTAATAATGAATATTAGGATATATTTGATAGCAATTTTCCTTCAGAATCCAAAATTTGTAATTCAAGTTGTATGACTGGACTCCTTCAAAACATGAAGTTTCAGCTTATGCCATAATGATTAAATTGCCCTCACCGTAATTTTCTTTTCTTCTTACTGTCAGATTCAGGAGGTTAAAGTGGCAAAAATAATTTAGAAACTCCACTTTCTTTTAAATGGAATTTACTCAAGATCAATTTTCCTTATGTAGAGTACACAATACCATGTAAAACTACTATTTTTGTAGAAGAAACCTAAACAGACAAATAAAAGGAGACTCCTTTTGCACTCCTCCCTCAGATTCTCAAATTACCCTTCTAAATAAACCTAGCACATTTCATACTGCATGCACTGCACTATATACATTCACATCCTGCACTGTATACAGAAATATAAAATCAGGGCCTATTTTTAAAATGCCACATATGTTCCATAGAATTAAAAACCCAAAGATGCAAAGCTGTTACACACAGGTTGCATTACAAACGAGCTTTCAGTATCGGACTGTCACTACTCCATGAATTCGCTTCAGGAGAGCCGTATGCTTGGGCTACACGTGCCGCAGAGATCAGGAAGGTGAAGCACTGCCCTGTTGTCATCCCTGCCTTTCTCAATACCTCAGGCACCCAAAGCCAGGCCTGGTTTCAAGGGTTATCCACATGGCAGACAAATTTGCCCAGCTGCACATTGGTTATCTTCCATTGTTCAGGTAAGCTGCCAGCACTTTCCTGAGGAATTCAACAGTCAGAAAAGGAAGATGTGAGAGTGAGAGTGTGTGTCTGTGCTTTCCCCTGCATACATGTGTAAAAGCTTGCATCTCAGTCACTTAGATTTGGCTAAGCCAACACACACGGGATCCATTTCTGATACTAATGGCTGTATTTCTTTTAATTTGAAATCTCTTCCTCAACGAATGTCACAGGATCTGTGAGAACAGCAGAGTCATTATAGAAAATGTAACGTATAGAGGGATTGATAAGCATTATAAATGTGGGAGCTGCAACTAGATCACGCTAAAATGTGTATTATTTAAAGTGCTGTTGGATAAAGATCACACGTTCATTTTATAACTAACATAAAATGCCACTATTCCTGTCCTTTCCCCGTAAACGTTTCCGTACCTGCTGTGCTGTTTATTGTAGTTAGTACATGTTTGACCTCATTAAATGTTTTCTTAGGTGTCAGCACTGCCTCCATCTAGACTCATATGCTCTTGGGAAATCCCTGCGGTCCTACGGTCATGCCAAGGAAAGAGACTACAGACATTGGCTGCCCTTCAGTGTTGAATCACTGTGAGAAGTTAACTGTGTAAGCTTGTGGCATCTCAAGTGTTTGGAGTTTCACAGGGCAGAGCACTGTATCTTTTACTAAAAAGGAAGAAGAACATCAGATCTTTTTCTTTCGTCGTCTTGATTTTCAGCATTGTAATATCTTTTTCTTTATAGATCCATCTCAGAAGGAGTGAGTAGCATATCAGACAAATTTTATAAATGCCACAAATGGCGGTGGTGGGGCTCGAGCCTTAATACTTTTGCAGTGATACTGCAATATTGACTGAAATGGAGTTATACATCTAGAAGAATTTAGAGAAAACTAGACTTCAGAACTGTAAAAATTCATGACAAATATTTTTTCCTGAGGAAAATTTTATTTCTCATTTTCCATGGATTTATTTATGTACTAATATAAAATAAAAAAAAGTTATGCAGATCAGAGCTAATGAGATTTTTTTTCCCCTAAAAGGTTAAATGGAGAATGTGTTTAAGAGAAGTAACATTAAATCTGAAATACTTCATGTTATTTTATGAGCTTCATGAGATAAAGGATGTTTCAAGCAAAAACACAAACTGTGTTTTTACAAACACACGTATTCTAAAGAATATATTTTACTGACAAAATAATAGCTGGCGTATGATTGTTATGCTCTGGTTGTTACTCCTCCCTACAAAATATTTTGTAAGTTCATCCTAAATGTATATTAGTGAATAAGTACTTTGTCACAGTTTCACTTTGGAATGTCTTTTTATCCCTCTTAGTGAACTTAACATTTACATCACAGCTGTAGTTTAGTCAATCAGTGAAAAAAAAAAATTATAATTACCTCTTAAATAAAGGAACAATCAAACATTACCAGCTATTCAGTTTAATTTCTTTTCTACACATGTGTAATTTTAATCTGTAAATCAGAACAATAGATTTTTATAAAGATATTTTTGTCAACCATGTTGGGCCCCAGGTAAATGATCCTTTGGCATCTTGCTGTAAAGTTACACACCAAAGGATCAGACACGTTATGAATGCAGTAACAAAACTCAATTCATTATAATTTATTGCCTATCAGGTACTATAACCTACTGTCCCGATTCTCTCCCCTGTCCCACCATGGAGGAGTGAGCGAGCGACTGCGTGGTGCTTGGTTGCTGGCTGGGGCTAAACCACGACACCTACTTTCAAAGAAATTTTGGAATGGCAATCAATTATGGAAGACACCCTCTGACAGTCTGCATACTATATACAACAGTAGTCAAAAAATTATTATTTCAAGGCCTGAAGTCAATTCCTTTTCAGAAACCACAAATTTGGATTAAAAGATTCCAAAGCTTTATAAGAACCTGTGACATACCAAAATGTGTATGTGTAAATATATATATACACACATATACTTAGTTTTCTGTTAATTATTAACATTATAAGTCATGGAAAATAGAAGCTTTTACTTTTGATTTACGTATTGGGCAAAGTATATTCTAATGTAAGTAGGTGGCTACTTACATATACATATATAGAGGAAGTTTGAGCAATTGTAGTTTTCATGATCTAATGATGTATGGCTATATCTGTGATGATCAAAGGATGCGGGGAAAAAAAGTTTGTAAGTATGAATAATAACTTTTATTTGTTCAAGTACTATGCCTTGAGCAAAAAACTTATATTCCTGAAATCTTGTCTAGTCTTCCTAAATAATAATGGCAATACTGAAATACGTTTTCGTCAGAAGACCAAAAAAAAAAAAAAAAGAAAATATATGACTTCTTATGTGCTCAGGAGGTAATGAAACTCCAGTCTTTTGTTTCTATGTTGAATAATAATGGATTCTTCCCTGAAAATAATTTCCTTCCTGCCATAACACAGAATGAGCCGAAAGATATGCTCCAGCAACACGATTGTTCTGGCTGAGCTCAGAAAGCATACAGGGGGCATAATCAAATAGCAGTCATGATTAGCAGCATTCATGACGGTGATATACTATTATTTTTATCTATTTTTCTCATTCACGTACATTTTATTATTTGGGAATAATGTAAACCTAGAACACTACAAAAACTGTTTGAAAGCAAAGCGATAATTTCTAAAAAAGAATCAATATTCTTCTCTGCCAAATGTTAAAGTTTACAGTTTGTCATTACAGTTGCTTCCATTTATTTTGAAGAAAATATATTTTTATTGTGAACCAAGGGTATTTCCAGGATGATGGTGGTAGTGGTGGTGATGAGCAACTTCTTACCAAGGAAGAGAGAATTAATTAAGTATTAATAGTTAAGGCCTGTAAGTTATATTGTCATGATAGATATACACACACACACATATGTTATTGATATAAACCACATATACATAAACACATATACATCTTCCTTAATTCCTAGCTCTTAGAATGATTTAGTTATAGAAGCATCTCTGCTGTCATGAAAAAAGAGTATGGTTTCTAGTGTTTTGGCTAGAAGAAGTAAACCTTTGAAAATATAAACCCTGAAGGCTCAAAACCATTACAGAAATACAGAGAATTGAAAATGTATTTTTAAAAAGCATGCTGTTGACAATTCCAATTCCTGTAGTCATATGACCCACATGTCCAGCAGGTTTTTTTCACAGAGTCCCATTAACAAGATCCCCCTCTTGGGAGAAAAAAGAACATGTGAGGCCTTAGGACAGCACTAACTCCAATTTGCAATAGAATCTCAAGTCATATTGCTCTTCTATCTTTACTAGACTGCATAAAATATATTGCTAGCACTCAAGAAGTAATAAACCTACCTAAACCACACAGTAAGAGCAACAAGAGTATTACTTTGAATCAAATTTATGCTGAAAAGTGTGGCCATGCAGCTTTTTATAATTAAAAGTGAAATTGTTTAACTTCTTGGACCAACAGTTTTGGTAATTATTCTGTGATCTGTCCCTGGATTATATGCTGTGTAAACTGCATACTCTATAAAAATATACAGTACAAAAACATGGTTAACCTCTGAGGAAATTACTTCTTAAAATAAATAAATAATTGTGTCTGCATATATACACACAGAATTAGAGTGTGAATTTATATACATCATAGAATCATAGAATAGTTTGGGTTGGAAAGGACATTTTAAGGCCATCTAGTCCAACGCCCCTGCAATAAGCAGGGACATCTTTAACTAGATAAGGTTGCTCAGAACTCCATCCAACCTGACTTTGAATGTTTCCAGGGTGGGGAAGTATATGTTATTCCATATTTTTTTCTTTAGCACTAATTTTCCTAATAGAATCTGTAAGGTAAGTGTCTGTAAAACAGTATTTATATAAGTAAATGTTTTTCAGAATATTCTTTATTGTTCCCTCTCATGTTGTCATATGTAACTTGGACAATCGCTAAACGAGCATCTGATTTATTAAAAAAAAAATTATCTAGTGTTGCATAAGGTCCAGGAAAAAATCATTTTTTCTACTGAATATAGAAGTTGGTGGGAAAGTACATTGCTGCAACATGTACCAAGCTGTAGCTTTGTAAGTTCAACATTTTAACTGTTCAGGAGCGAGCTGGCTGTTGGTGAACAGTGGCGATACTTTGAAGATAGCTGCTTGATCTCTCAGCCTCTGGAAAGTTTTCTGGTTTTAGCAAGCAGAAAACAAATCTGTAGCTTTGGGATTCTTCAATGCAAAATTTTAATACGGAACTTGTTGCGAGTAGTTTTGTCATTAATGCACGTGCCAGAATAGTGTTCAGCCAATTCTTTTTCAGCTACATTAGCCTAGCAGTGCTAAACTCTAGCGAAAATCCAAACATGCTGTTGTTTCTATTTGGATCAGGAGATAGTGCGGTGCATAGTCAACATCAAGAACCAAAGGCAGAGGAGACCTATAGAAAGGTAGATGAGAATTAATGCAACATGAAGACCAAAGGCACCTCAGTCTTTAAATAGACTCCTTGCACAGGTATATTCAGAAGTTTTCTGTGTCTTTTTGAGACAAAAGAACTGATGCAGCAGGAAATTCAGGCCACTGAATGGAAACCAGCAGAAGCAGCAGTGGCAGAGAACCACAGTCAGGGCTAACTCAGCAGCCGGACAGGATCTCAGCATGCCGTGTGCTGGCAGAAACAGTAACTTGAGCCAGCATCTGATAGCCCAGCAGGTCACTGAAGGGAATCAGTACAGCAGCAGATGTGTGTTAGGATAGACCTGGCAGACTATGTGAGATTCAAAAACTGGCATGAAAGTTCACTGAACAGAGCCAGGACCTTGCCTGGGAAACCAGTGAAAAGATAAAGAGGGGGGAGGTTATATTCAGACTGTATAGTCAGATTTGAATTGCACATAATGACTGCTAATAAATTACTAGTGAAAGAGAATTCTCTAGCACATACCAGAAAGGTTCTGGTCCTCTTTATTTTGGCCATAAATGAGGTATGCTGTAGATATGCAGATATATACATTTTTAATGCATGATAGAATGTCTTTACTTGCTGAACGGATTTCTCACTGTTATGGGGGAAATGTTTGCTTCCTAGATGTTTACTGTTTCTCATGCTAGAAATAAAACCAGCTTTTGTGAGGAAGAAACACCGCTAAACAAACTTCTGCACTTCTTCCCCCTTCTTAGCTTACTTAACTACTTGTCCTAGAACATCATTCTCTCTCTTTCATGATCGTTTTTCCTCCTGGGATCTGTGCATATGAGATGTTTGTGTTCATACTCACTCGACTTTTATTTCCCAATAATTTGCAAAGCTATCATATTCATAATATTTGCTAAGGAGATCAGAATATGCAAGCCATGCAGAAAGAATGTAGTTAAAAACTTTCAGGAATGTTTTCTTATTAATGCCCCCCCCCGCCAACCCACAAAGACCAAGATTTTTTTTTTTTACCTCAAAACCTCAACTGATTTTACTGTAGTTTGTATTGTCCTAAAGGAGCACAAAAGCTGAAAGGGTTTGTTGAACAAATTTTGATTTGAACATAAATAAAAAAAATTGATCCCCACACATTAATCTTACTCTGAAGGTTACTGATGCCTTATCTCAAGGTCAGGATTTAGCCTTTCTATGAGAGGATGATACTACTTTGCTTACTGCTTTGCTACTATCCAGTCACACTATAAAATGGAAATATAAATCTATAAAACAGAAATCATACACTGTAAATAGAAAGTACTGAGTTGGTACCTTACAGAGTTTTTTCAATTTTTTTCTTCTATCAGAAATCATTTCAGTTTTGCCTGGAGTCAGCTGCTCTTCATTCAGAAACTGACTATTTTCATCTAATGAAACTGGCTAGCTCATTGGTGTGGTATCCTGACATACAGTTTTTGAAAGTAATCATAAAGATATCTCAGACACCCTCAGGTATCCAGTTTTGCCTCTAACTGCAGCTAAAGAGACAGTGTGAATCTTTCGTGTCATACACCAACCCCCATGTCATACCTACCAACAGCAGGAAAATGTCTTGAATAGCCTCAGGTGTCTTTGGCAGCATTAGCTTTAAGCAGATAAATCAGTTCCTGTGTGTCTGCCAGAGGATAACTTGATTACTGAATAAGGTCATGTGGCTCAGGGAAAAAAAAAAAAAAAAAAAAATTTGTTTTTTGCTAAGGTTTATGAAATGGTCCTTCTGCAAACTGAGATAATTTTGGGAAGACTAACTGTTGTTTAAGTGATTATTTTTTTCAGCCCTTGTGAAGATAATTAATATCTCAATGTGTTAATCAGTAAAAGAGAAAGAGGTGGTTTTAATTATTAATTTATTTTCAGAAGGCATTTTGTGGAACATGTGGGGTTACCTATTTATTCTTCTCTACCGAGCTATGATCAGAGGAAAAACAGGAAAACTACACATTTTTCTCCAGCTTTATAGATATTTTCTTCAGGAGCATTTATAAAAACTTTGAGGAAGCTGAATCTCAGAAACACGGAGAGTTTACAATTTGAAACTCGCACCCGCATGTGCCTGTACCATGTGTCAATGATTTATTCCTTTGATAAACCTATTTGACATGGCTAATTTTTTTCCTATATCCTAAATAGAACCAATCAATTTCACCTTCCTTCTCCTGTTAAACAGATTACTATAAAATCAGCTGTGGTTATACTATCAATCTGTAAAGATAGAATATGTTCAAGTACAGCATTTTTACCTATGTGTGTATTATAGTTTAGTACAGTATTTTCCTCTATGGATTGATCTTGTGTCGTTGAATATTTTACACAGCTGTTTGCATTTCTTGAGACGAGAGAATTTTACTCCCTCTTTTACCCAGTTTGCTGTACTAGCAGATAACAAAACACTGAGAAGTCTTATCCGAGTATAAAAGGAGACAATAAAAAGGTGAATGTTTCATTTTAAATATTTTAAAACATTGACAGAAAAAGAAAGAAGAACTGTATACATCTTGATGTACTTAGTACTACAATATTTTTCATGGAAACAATGAGTTGTAATAACTAAATTATTCCATAAAGATGTTTATTTGACTCGTGCTTTGCATTTTCAATGTTAGGCTTGTGCCAAGATGTGGAAATTCAAAATTTCTTTAAAATCCTTAAGTGTTTTTATATTTATATGTTCTGAACTAGACAGCAGTGTTTAGGCTTCTCTTTTTCAAAATCAATCATAAAGATCATCACCATCTCAGGTAAATATTTTAATATCATAATAATAAACAGAAAATCATAAACCAATCTGTGTTGTGTTTGAAAAGAATTTGGATTTACATTAAAAATATGTTTTATTTTTGTTCTGTTATATATTTTTAAGGTTCTGCTATAGGAATGAAATGTAAAAATTTACTTACATTAGACTATGTAATATATGTGATGTTCAGATTAATTCAGAGCTATATCTTTAAAGATAGATAGATAGATATGGAATATGTCTATTTCAGTCAGAATAATTGCCAGACTACATTACTTTAAATGTTGTTTAAAAATTACTGAATAGTTTCTTTTGCTTTTTGAAAGTGTGTAATCTTAAAATTACTGAATCAGTTTAGTTTTGTTGCTTTGCAAATCTACCTTATTATATGTTAAGTATCCAATATACTGAAGGAAGTGTTTGATTAGCTTGAAATCTGAAAATTAATTTTAAATACAGAATAAAGTTGTCTTTTTATTTTAAAATTACATTATTTGCCATTCTGTACCTAAAGCCATATATTGGGTTAGTGCAGCAAGGTTTTGGTAGTGGTTAAGATTTCAGGGGTGTCTTCTGTGAGAAGCTACTAGAAGCTTCCCCTGTGTCTGATACAGACTTGCGGCTGGCCAAGGCCAAGCCATTCAGTAACTGGTAGCGCCTCTGGGATAACATATTTAAGAAGGGGAAAAAACCCAGCACACAGCATTTGGAGCCAGAGAGAGGAGTGAGAACATGTGAGAGAAAAAAGTCTGCAGACAACAAGGTCAGTGAAGGAGGAGGGGGAAGACATGCTCCAGGTGCCAGAGCAGAGATCCCCCTGCACTGTGTGGTAAAGACCATGGTGAGGCAGGCTGTCCCCCTGCAGGGGGAGGGTTAATCCCGTGGAGGTTAATGGTGGAGCAGATATACACCTCCACATGGAGGACCCCAGGCGAGGTCAGGTGGATGCCTGAAGGAGTTGTGAACCCATGGGAGGCCCGCACTGGAGCAGGCTCCTGGCAGGACCTGTGAACCCATGGAGAGAGGAGCCCATGCTGGAGCAAGTTTGCTGGCAGGACTTGTGACCCCATGGGGAACCCACACTGGAGCATCTGTTCCTGAAGGGCTGCATCTATGGCAAGGACCCAGGTTGGAATAGTTTGTGAAGAACTGCAGCTGTGGGAAGAACTCACACTGGAGAAGTCTGTGGAAGACTGTCTCCTGTGGGAGGGGCCCCAAGCTGAAGCAGAGGAAGAGTGTGAGGAGTCCTTCCCCTGAGGAGGAAGGAGTGGCAGAGACAACGTGTTATGAACTGACTGCAACCCCCATTCCCCGTCTCCTTGTGCTGCTTGGAGGAGAGGAGGTAGAGAAATCAGGAGCCAAGTTGAGCCCGGGAAGAAGGGAGGGGTGGGGGGAAGGTGTTTTAAGATTTAGTCTTATTTCTCATTATCCTCTTATTTTGATTGGCAATAAATTAAACTAATTTCCTAAAGTTCAGTCTGTTTTGCCAGTGATGGTAATTGCTGCCTGATCTCTCTCTGTCTTTGTCTCAACCCACAAGCTTCTCATTGTATTTTATCTCCCCTGTCCAGCTGAGGAGGGGGAATGGTAGAGTCGCTTGGTGGGCACCTGGTGTCTAGCCAAAGTGAGCCCACCACAACTCATTATTTCAGACTAAATGTGAGTACTATGTTCTGTAAGTTACTCTGACAATTTTCTAAAGATACGGTTTACCGTTCACAACAGGCGATATATTTACTAACATTTTACTTGCTTCTGACAGAAATCTCTCTTCTCACTCATGTGTGGTCTACAGGTTACTATGGTCCTTATTTTACAGCGATCACTTAAATTGAAAATGCCTTAGGGAAAGGAGAAAAATCTATGTGGACCATATTTCTTGTGGACTGTAAAATGTACAAACACAGAGATATTTAGCCAGAGTTCTACCATTTACTCTCACCTATTCATAATATAAAACTGCATCTGGGGTTATATATTCCTTCAAAATTAAGCCCCATAAAACTAATTGCATGTATAAAATTATGTCACTAAACATTCTTTCTCTGTATCTGTTTGTCGAATGTTGACAATGGATACCGTTACATTTCAAACTGGAAAAATGGTTGTGGCAAAGTATCCACCTATGAGACAGAAACTTGGAGAACAGCTGGGTCCGGCTGTATGATGTTGTCAGGAGTATTTGGATGGCATAATAATTAGGCTTCATAATCCCCTGTGAGCTCTTTTAAAAACAACTTTTGTGACTCACAGAGTAATACTGCAGCATTTATTTATTTCAGATTTATTCATTCAAAAAGTGAAGGTAAAACAGCAAAAAGGAAATATAAATTTCAATCAATATATATACATAACATAATATATATACAGAGCAGGTCAAAGAATGACAAAGAGAGGAAATTCTGTGAGAGATCTATTTCTTAAATATAATCAGTCATTTATTTGAAAAAATATTCTTATTTATTTATTTCCAACAGGATGTTCAGTTGATAACCAGTGGACCAGATCTACCCTCTGAGATATTTGTAATGCCAAAAGCTACAAAAATCCTCCATTAATCAGGTTTTTTTGTCTGATTCACATAGTCAGTACCATGGATACTAAGTTATCTGAGCTGGTTCTTGTTTTGAGTCATTTTGGATTTTATGGTTTTTAATAGTTCAAATACCATGGGAGAGGAAAAAAAAAAAAGCAGACCATATAGTCTTTTGTCCGAACTCCGGTTCAGAAGCAATATAGATGTCTTGGCAAATTCATGCATCAACAAACTCTGCCAAGGCAACTTCTTACCCATACTCTGCACCACACTTCTTCATGTTCCAGGTCCCAGAGGATTTCTCAGGTTGTCACACTGATCCAGAAACACAGAGACATCAGCTATCATGATTCCAGAGTCGATAAGCACTCTTAAAATCCAGAGAGTTGAGGGAACTACAGAAACCAGCTATGGTAGCCTTAAGCTAGCTATGACAATGATAGCTCACCCAGCTGGTACTAAGCTGACTTTTTGGACATTTTGTGTCTTTTCTCCATGCTTCTCTGAACATTTCACAGTATCCACATTATTCATGTTTGTGTTTTTTTTGAGAGGGAAAAGTTTTATATGTACTTAGATAATGAAAAATTGCTCTGTAATCATTCTCCAAACTGGTAGTGGAAAAGATGTTTCTCCCCAGCACACAGAGTTCATCTGTTTGTAATTTAAGTGTGCACTCTCGGATTTGGATCATGCATCGTCACATGGCTGAAGAAGTTTGTATTTAGTGGGTAAAGATTTTAAATGGAAGAGCTGAAGATGAGGCTGTGCACTCAGTGATGACTTATGTGGGACCAAGACCACTTATCTTTGAGGTTCTGCCCAGTTCCTGTACTTTTTGATACAGAGAGCAAGTTCTATTGCATCCTAGAAGCAAAAAGAAAAACAACAATTAAACAACAATTACTTCAGAGGCTATATTTGCTACTGGTTTTAAAAATCCACTGTTGTTTTATTGAGGATACTGTAAAGCAGTTAGAGGGAAACCAAAAAGTTGCCATAATAATATATATACACAGAAGTATAACAGAAACTAAGAGACTCACATATATAAATAAATTTGGAAGGAAAGTATAAACAGAATATAAAGATTCTGAAATAGAAAGAAAAAATATTATGTTCAGATGTTGAATTAATTCTATATATGTTAATGTGTATGTAACTATATGTATAATATATAACAATGTATAATAACATGGACATAATCTTGACTCAGTGTACACATATTATTCTACAATAACATCTATATATTTTTGACTTAACATCTATATATTTTTGACTTAACATCTATATATTTTTGACTTAATATATATAAAAATAAACCTGTGAAACTATGACTTTCCAGTATTGTCTCAAAGATTACTTATCAAGAAACATCAAGATACTCACTGCCAAGGTCTAGCTGAGGGCACCTGGAAGTACTTTTTAATTCCTG
>NW_010521121.1:39354-39620 GCF_000687285.1 Phaethon lepturus
CCAGCTTTATAGTACGAAGACACCCAGGTAACACTGGCCACACTACACAGTCTCATTTGCATAAAAAGCCCAAGTGCATGGTCAGATAGGCCCAAGTGGTGTCCTATCTGAATAATTTTGAGGGTAGGACCATGGGACAAAGCAGTGTGTGATAACCTGTTCAATTAGTGGAATATTTTCAAAGGTGCTTAAATTCAACTTTTTTGCTATACAACAGCCCATACCTTCACCGTGAGGTTAAAATGTATTTGCTTCCTTCTCTTTCC
>NW_010521121.1:39651-60881 GCF_000687285.1 Phaethon lepturus
TGTCCTGAAGACCTATGCCTGTTTTATGCTTCCCCAGGTAAATGAGCTAAGGTGTGGAAAAAATGTAAACTTTCAATAACAACAGCATGTATCAAATATTTTTCATTGGAACTACAGATTCTTTTTTTAGGATCATGGTGTGGGATGCACCAGTGGCCACCAGATGTGTTTCCTTTTTTAGTGCTTCTACCTGGCAAATTGACTTATAACTAGCTGCTTAAGACTGAAGTGGTATTTCTCCTTGTCGGTGACTGGAAAGAGATGCTTTTGAGTTTCTGTCAGTGCTGGAGGTGAGTTAACTCTCCAAAGAAGTCCACATATATGGAGATCTTGCTTTTTCTCTGGTAATCTAATCAGAGTTGTATGGAAATTAACTTTTCATGAAACCTTTGATTTTTCAGAGGTCTGTTCTATTTTCATGCAATATTTGTTTACATACATTACTGAAACCAGAGGTCTTGGTTAGATTTATGATACCTAAAACCTTACTTGACCACTAAGATTAAGTTGGCTAAAAGGAAACAGCTAGTGAACTCTGAAACATCCCAGGGGACTGAAAGTCACTCATGTGGAATAATGGATATGACACAGGACCCATGGCTAATATCATCTTGAAGCAGCAAATAGAGGACAGAGGGAATACCTTGTGCCATCCCAGACATTACTAGAAAGATCTGTGTGGGCATCTGAATTGAGATATAGGTGTTTTTAAGGGTGAGCTGAAGCTCAAAGCTGTACTAACTACAATAGATGTATGAAACATGTAGAAGTAACTGAATCCCATTTTTTGTGACAGCCTGCTTTACCTTTATAAAATTGTCGTGGTTTAGCCCCAGGTGGCAACTAAGCACCACGCAGCCGCTCGCTCACTCCCCCCTCCCTCAGTGGGACGGAGGAGAGAATTGGGAAAAAAATCATGGGTTGAGATAAAAATAGTTTAATAGGACAGAAAGAGAGAAAGAAACAACAATGATAACAACAATAGTAATACCAACAAAGTAATGTACAAGAACAAGTGATGCCCAATACAGCGATTGCTCACCACCCAGTGATCAATAGCCAGTCCCCGAGCAATGATTCCCGCCCCCCGGCTAACTCCAGTTTATGTACTGGGCATGACGTTATATGATATGGAATAGCTCTTTGGCCAGCCTGAGTCAGCTGTCCCGGCTGTGTCCCCTCCCAGCTTCCCATGCACCCCCAGCCTTCTTGCTGGCAGGCCAGCACGAGAAGCTGGACTGTCCTTGACTGCTTAGCAACAACCCAAAACATCAGCACGTTATCAACAGTTTCTCATCCCAAATCCAAAACACAGTCTCACACTAGCTTCTGTGAAGAAAACAAGCTCTATCCTGGCTGAAACCAGGACAACAATAATGTTAAGAAGATCAGAAGGGAACTCAAGTCTCTGTGTGTTTACTGTTAAAGATAACAAAAGTGTGATTGCATTAATGATACAGTACCGTTACAGGTACTGTTCATCACTTCATACATACATCTTTTTTTGCATACAGCTAGTCACATCCACCCAGTATGGTGCCTGTAACACTTCTATAGATGTTGCAATGAATAGAAGAAACCATTCATTCAAAATAAATATACAGAAAGTATTTGCTTTGTAGTATTCTCAGAAAATAGTTTTTCATGCATTTTTGATTTTTGAAATAAGTTTTCTTTTTAAAGGATTTTTTTTAAAAGGTCAGTTACAAAACATCAACAAGAGAAGAAAGAACACAGGAGAAAAGATATAAAGCAGATATTGAAGAGAAAGGATTATTTTTTTACTTCTGATTTAGTCTGGAATGTATTTAAACTTAGAAAAAGTATGTGTTTCTATGATCCAGAGATGAGTCTGAGTTAATTTTCTAAAGCATACAAATCAGAATGTCCATTGCATTTGTATAAATGCTTATTTTAATGCTTTTTGTTTGAGTTTCATTGCTGAGATTAAGAAAAAAAGACGTTCTGCTCAGTTTTGTAGGCTTAATTAAGACACATTTAAAATAATTTGACTTGTAATTAACATGTTGCAGTATTTATACACATGGAAATTGTTTTTACTTTTGCTTTGATTTGCATACAACTGACTCAGAAATGTCTGCATTCTTGTTGCAGTTACTTACAAATATTGTTTTCTTATTCAGAAATTTATTTCAATACCAATCACACTGAAAATCAGCAGTCTTTCATTTTTCCGATTCGAATCCTGATACATATTAAATACAGTTAAGGTTGAATTTTGATATTTTTTCTTTCTAAGAAGTATACGGGGTTTATAGTGCATATTAGTAGCCCATTGTGATTGACTATTAGATTAGTTTTCAAAGAGGAACCAAAAATGAGTCGTAGGCATTGATGTGTGATCATCAGTTTGCAAGAGTTATATGAACAGTAGTTTTTATTCTGAGAAAAACTTGAATGTTGAACTTCAGTATAGTTATGCCAGGTAAATATAAATATTTCATGTCCAGCTGGATTAGTAATGCTACTAGTTTGTTTAAGTGTCTGGGTCATGCCGCATTCTGAAATAAGATGCGTTTGCAACTAGTTGCATTCCTTAGCCTTGTACTGTAATATAATACCCTAATATACAACAGCAATCAGTTATGATAAAATGCTAAACGTATAAAAGTTGTAGCTTAAAGCCAGTTGATGGGTCAAAACTGTATCTTGGGGTTGTATTTGTTTATTTGTTTACTGAGCAGTAATTTCTATTTGTGGTTTATTTTATTTATATGTTTTTATGTCCTTGGGGCTCTTGGTATCATACCGTGCCCGTGCTCTGCTAAGACATTGTTCTTAAACTGTTTGGGCTCCTGTATAACCCCATTTTTCTTAAAATCCTTCAGAATATGACTTGCCAAATACAAGAAATGTTTTGTAACCATGACCTAGTCATGCATGTATCATTGTTTCAGTTTTACCTAATATTTCACTCTAGAAAGATAAAAGTACATTAGGAAATACATATCTAGATATAATATCATGGTAACTACTTATTATTAATGTCTTACAACAATATAACCAATCATATCAACATACCTTACAACAGAGAGAATGAGGCATAAAAACAAGCACACATAGTCTAAAGGAAATTCTATTCCATGAAAACAGCCTGAGGATATTAGGCTTGTAAGGTTTGTACAATGATAGGCTCATGACTAGCTGAGCGTTAAAGCAGTTTATCAGCTAGATAATAAATGAATCTTGTATCTGGTGTAAAATGGAATATTTTTTGTTTCTTTTTCTTAATTTTTTCTTTTCATCTGCTTTAGAAATACGTGTAACTTCTCATGTTTTTATTTGAATCTTGCATACTTTTCTTTTTTTTCCCCTTAATCTGATACATGATGAGGATGATTTCAAAGCATTCCATCACTTTGGGTGTGGACACCCCTAAAACTGGAACTGCTTTTACAACACTCAACTGTGCTGTAAATTTCTTCAAAAATCTAAAAATATACGATGGTCAAACGTGGGTCATACTATAGTTCTTCCAAAAGTTTTTCTAAGATCTTTTCAATCTACTGAACAGTACAATATAAAAATATCTTAAATATTTTAAATAAATAACAAATACTTTGAACAAATTTGCTTAACTCTTTTGCTAAGTCTGGGTGTCAGAGGCCTCATGTCAATAGCTGTTCTGTAAATACATGGGTGAAAGCAAAATATTCTCCCTATCACTGATTACATTGTGACTTTGGAGTATGAAGTCATATCTTCACAGCTAGAATCTGATGATGTGAGATACTTTTAATTCCAAAAGCTGCACACAATTATTCTAAAATCTATGCATTAGCTTTTTGGTAAAAAAAGGGGGGTTTGACATATACCTCTTGCAAAAACACACAGGATCACTTGTATTTCTTCCCTTTGATGAAGTAATCTATTTCATTCTACCAGTTATATTGTTGGAAAACCAGCTTTGATTCAGATAATTTTCTAATATTTTCTTTAGTACAACCATTGCACTGAATTTTCTGGCTGATCCATTAGGTCTCTACATTATATTCACCAGCTTTTGATGACCAGCACCAATATTATTTTATTCTCTTGCTCCTAATGATAACTTTGATGCCAAGAAGATCAAGTGCGGCTTTTCCTTTGGCTAAATTCTTTACCACCTTGTCTACTTAGTAATATAACACTCTCTTTCATAATTCCTGTTGGCTGCATTTATTATCGAGTAGGTCAGAATTTAAAGCATACATGTAGTTAAATTAAAAAAAGTGCCCTGAGGATTTTTTAGAAATGCATAGGAACATATGTCTAAATATCACATACGTATTTTGGGGTGTAAATAATTTAAATAACTTCAGCATTCATTCTTTCCTTTTTTTAAGCTTTACCATATAAGCAATGTACTTTCTTCTCTATTTTCTCAAATTCCAATTCCACTGGCATTTTAAGACTTTAGACGTGTTTGCCCAATCTCCAGCTTCCCTGGTTTTATCAATTATGTATGGATCTTGCTCTCTGCTGATCAAGTGATGTGAAACATCAAACTAAGTTTTTATTGTGCTAATGAGATAGAACTATCTGACATCTAATGACTTCTATGTCTCCTTGAATTATTCTATATCTCACTTCATGTACAGATAATTTAGCTGATTGATAATCATTCTTCATTATTTTTGCATTACAAAACCCCTTCGCTCCTTTTGTCAGTATAAGTTGGTCACTGAATTTAGTGAAGATCTCTCCTTTCTTCCCTTTTTCACATACATTAGGGATGTATTAACAAACTCTACTTATTTTGAATTCATGTATAGCCTGAGTACCATTTAAATTCTACTTCAAGTATGCTAACACTGAACAATTGATGCCACTGCTCAGAATTAAATATATGTAATGACAAAAAGAAATATTTGAAAGAATTTAAAATTGAGGAATAATTTTCTATGTTATTTTTCAGGTATATGAATGTCCCTTACACATTGTAATTAATCTCAAATGAGCCAAGAACACAAGCTGAGATGTTTAATCTTTAGTAGCATGCTTTATTTTGTCCTGGTGATGTCGTAAAATATAAGTTAAACATACTGGAAGAGGGTGGCAGCTGCTGAAAGGTAAAGATGAAAGGATAACAGATTTGAACTAGAGAGAAAGGCAAAGACCAGATGAGACGCTAAGATTGATCTAGTCAGGAATAACATCATAACAATAATTGGCAAAGGGATCTTGAATTTTGGGTTCATCTCTCCCACCTTTATCTATCTCATGGCTGAAGTTTAAGTTAATTGGTTAGGTCCCTTTTAACATGAAGAAATTACTACTTGCAGAGGTTCTTTAAAAAAATATGTTAAGAAGGAAAGAATGGCCCTTTGGAAGTACTTGTCTCCCTTCACTGACTGAAACGAGTTCAGACAAATGGATGTCTTTTGGGGAGTAATGGTAACCTGAGGTTAGATAAGACAGAAAATTAAAAAAATAAAAAATCTGAGAAGCACAGGCAAAAGAAGAGGGAAAGTTTGCAGTTGTGTTTGTTTTGTTTTGTTTTGTTTTTTTAAAAAAAGGTTTCCAAAGATAAAGGCAAGAAACCTGAATATCAGGCATATAAGAAAGTAGAAGTTGATAAAATTAGAAGATTCTGAGAAATGAGAAAAGAAGTAGCAATGATACTGTCAGTATTTCATTCTCTGACATCTTCATCCTCATTAAACAAAGCTATTTTGCATAACAGCACAACTTCCCTTAAATGGAATAGGAATATCAATATTGGCCATGCTCTTTTCAAACAACTACTGCAAAAGTAAGGAATTCTGCCAAGTGTCATCCACTTTATCACTATTTACATTAAATGACAAAGGTGATACTTCAATGTAATCTTTTGTTCTTTTCAAACCATTCTGCAACTTGACTATTAGGAAATTTTACAGCTGTTTTTTTAAGAGTTTTTTTAAATGTAGGATTTTCTGAATGCCTATCATCCTCCTTATGCAGTCACAACAGATAGTGATTTTTTTTTTTTGTCTTTCACTCTGTTAATTTATCAGTATCAATTTAACTTTGCAAACTATGAGGAAGAAATCTTTCATTTAACACACTTATAATTAAAACTGGGTTTGGGTTTTCTCATTGTAAAATGTTTTATAAATAAACTTATATTGTCTTTGCTTTTGAGGTTACAATTATTTATTTAAAACTCTTAATGACTAAAATCTTTTATTCATTCCAAGGTAAGTGTCTTCAAGAACTCTGGATTCTTTGAGTGTTTAGACTAGGAAACAAGGGAAGTTCCTCCAGTATACAGTTAAACTATTACTCGATAACATTTCTTCACTTGCACTGGAATCTTTATAAATTGGCAAGAACACTAATTACACAGAGACTGCAGGGTAAAAAGCTCTTCCAAAATTTTTCAAGAAGCATTGATTTAGGTAAGAACTCTTAAAAATGGAAACCTTGGTTTTTCAAGGATTCTATGTTGTTCAGGAGGATTTTTTGCCAGATGCATTCCTGGCTACTTTTATTCAGGTTTTCTGTAAGTTCGTGTTTGTTTTTTTCTTTGTTTTACTGAAACATCAGGAATTGGCAATAGCTGGGAGTGAAGTAGTTGGTTCAGGACTTGATGCTCAGATCGGAGATGGAATTGTATTCCCCCTCCATTTTTACCATAGTGATTGCAAGGTTTGTGGAGACATCCCTGCTTCCCCAATAATCATTATATTGCCAACAACTTCAAAAAATTTTTCTTCATTAGGGCCTGTGAGAACCTTGATGCCTGTCTGGCAAATATCTCAAGTAATTCCTTGCCACTGCAGACTCTGCAAGTGTCCATGACAACTTGATTTCCCAGTTCCAAAGGCATGTAGCGGTTTAGCTTCTTTAAAACTGCAGTGGTTTGATCTCTCTACTGACTCAACATAAGAAATCAGAAATAAATTAGTGTCTTCCTTCTGGGTTTAACTCTAAAATTAAATTGCCAGTGTCCAAGGAAGGAAGAGGCACAGATAGGCAACTGTGGAAAGACGTTTGCTGATCATAGGTTTCCGCCTCCACAGGAAAATATTTTCCAGTAGGTTTTCCAAAATGTCTACTGAAGGACAGACCATGTTTAACCATTACTGTAAATGAAATTATATTATATAGCATCCATTTCATGTTATAATAATATAATGCAGAAATCATAACAATATTTAGTGACTAATGCTTCTTGAGATAAATCATATTTCCACATAAAATGCCATGTATTTTTATATCATGAAGTAACATAGCTCCACTTATGTCTTTACACCCTAGACACCGGATTTTACTAGCTAGAGCTGGAATCTTAGCTTCAGAATTTGTTTCATACATTTCTGAAATATACCCAAAATTTGCTGTTCTGCAGAATACAAAGTCTTTCTGCAGAAATACTGGGTGTGAAGGAAGGAATGTGGAGGTTTGTTTCCCTATATTTTAAAAGGAATATTACAGGTTGGTGTGTCACTTCTTCACCTGTTTCTGATTTTCCATACTTTGGACAGTGATTATTCATAGGTCTTCCCCACTTGTATGTTTTGCCATATTGCTGGTCTTGTGGCTATTTTTGAAATCCAGCTCATGTAAGGAAAATGCAGCTTGTTATACAAAATGCTTAAGTTTCTAATTAGGAAAAATAAATTGCAGTTATAGTACATTCCCAGATTGTATTAATATTTAATTTCTTAACTTCCTACATCAAGAATTAATCAGAGGAAAACTTGTTCTGAATACTAATGATTTAAAATAGGAAATATTTCAAAGGTATTTCTAAATTTCTTGTAAGGTTTATATTGCCATGTAAAATCCCTGAAAACTAGTGTATCACATCTGTCTGCAAAATAAATATTTCTAATTGTCATCTCTCTGAACCTCACTAATAAAAAATGTCTTTGCACTGCAGTGTTCTAGGTTGTAGTTACAAACAAATACAAACTTCTGATTGATTTTTTGTACTCTAATTGATATGGCCAACTACAACAGGAATGTCTTCACTTTTATTTCTTCATAATCTACACTGGTAAAAATTCTGAGGTAGAAAAATTTCCCTTAGTGTGGCTTCAACAGGGTTGACATAGTCATAGAATCATAGGAATTTTCCAATTTACACAGTTCAAGCACTCCATTGAAAATGTTTGATTTCAATCAATGGGTGATGTAATCCATGAAGATGTCTCTCAGGAAGCTTCTTTCTCACTGTCACTTCACCACTCTCTCTTAGCAGTCATCCTGGGAGATCGGTTAGGGTAGGCTGAGCTTCTAGCTGTGATAAGTTTATGCTGCTGCTGTTATGTTTCAAAGTAGCTGAGGTAATATATTTTTTTGTTGCTCAGGAAATATAAAGAACAAGATTCTACTTGTAATTAACTAGCTGAGAATTCATTCATGTAAAATTCATGTCAAGCTGACATTCTCTAATGAATCTTCATTCAATATGAAGATGTGGGAGACAATTGTAGCCAGGTGATGTAATTTATAGGTGCTTTAATTTAACCCAGTGGCAGCAGATCTGTCATCTCCCCATGGTATCTTTCAGCCTAAGACCTGAACTTTAAAGAAAGTTTAAAGATTTTGTTTTCTTTTTTTTTTTTAGGTTAAATTATTTGTAACCTCTCCTTCCGTTTTCTTTGCTGCAAGGACATCATTTAAGCTTTTGTAACGTGTTCCTTACATTGTCAGAGAGTATTTAAAGAAAAGACAATACAAAAAGTTTGGCACTGCAGAAATAGATAATTTTTTTTTAATCCTCATGTGTTTGAAATGCACTAAACAACTACTGCCCAACTGTTGGACAACCATTGCCAACTGTCCTAAATTTTAAATCTTATTTTATTTGTCTGTTGCAATTTAAAATAAACAGGTGTTACATCCACTCCACATATGAGTTAGAAAAGACTAGACAAATACATCAGAACAGTGGAACTGAGGAGGAGCACACTTTACCAGATCAGTTTCATGAAATAGCAGTATTGAAAATTGGTTCAGCCCATGGATTATTCACTCTCCAGACAAGAAAAAAACATAGAAGTGTAGATTTTGTATAAAACACCAAAAGTCAAGTAATAGCACTAACAGTACTGTTTTTATCAACAAAATAAAGGTAGACACAATCAAGAGAGGAAGAGATTTTTTATTAGATTATTCCTATTACAAACTTAAGTGCTGTGATTTCTTTTTTTTTTTATCTTTCACCATTAGTATTTTGGTTCATAAACAGGAAGGAGGAATGGAAAAGTCAGATCTAACATTGTAGAACCAAGGATTCTGCAAAGCAAAGTACTATTATGATGTGCATGAGTTAGTTAATGACAAAAAACATTTTCTACAATGTTTTAAACAAATACTCAGAACATGTAATTAAATTACTTTTAAAACACAGGATCATCACAATCTGAGAAGTAATGCAGTATATTACTAACCTCTAAGATAAGATACTGTTTACAGAGGGGAAGGTGACTGGTAACTTGTCCTCAAACCCACTGTAAGGATTTGTATATTTATGGTAGTATGTTGAGAAATTACTGTTTTCAATATTCTGTGCCCAAACAATCTGCTCTGAAATAAAGGTGACACATCTGAAAGATCATTATTTCATAAATTCCTTACGTAAGATCAAGATACCTTTTTAAGTAACATATGTGTTTTGAGGTGAGTTGATACATATTTTACAGAAATAACTCTAATCATCTTGACTGTAAGTTATGCATAGAACACCACAGGACTTTCCTGAATTAGTTCTGATTCAAATCAGGAAGGAGGATATTTGATTAAAAAAGTAATCCAATGTTACTTGGACTGCTATTATAAATATGATAGTTTTGGAGAGGAAAACGTTACCTTTAACTCATTAGTTTCAATACTGTCAGTATGTTAACTGTATTTTTTTTTTTTGTTTTACACAAATAAGTTTTATCTTAATAAATTTCAGCAGATTTGAGAACTTGATAAATGTAGTTACCTTTGAATTTTTAGCAACATGTTTTGGGAGACTGTGCTTATTAGCCTTGTTTTTGGTCTTTCATGAACAGAGCTACAAAGACTCAATATTTTTACATATGTAAAGGCACAACTGCCTAACGAAACAGAATTTAGCTTTCAAAAGTCAATATAAATGTGCAAAAGACAGGGAAAGATGAGGCCCTGGAGTGTGTTCTTTCTGTGCTTGGAAGATTTATTGCATATAAATGGCTGAGTTGGACAGAAATATATTATTGCCATATGGTTTATTGGTTAACTCTTCACATTTTCATATATTTTAAGGCCAGAAGTTCCATTAGATTATCTAGTTTGACCTCCTACATCACAAGAATTCTATCCATTTATTCCCACATAGAGCTCAATAGCTGATTTCATTAAACCTGTATTTCAGAAGGGCATTTATCTTGATTTAAAGACATGAACTGTTCAGTACTTTCCATATTCATATTTTGCAATTTTTACTATTAATGACTACTATTATTTCAACACCTGTCAATATCCTTTTTTGTCTTTTTTTTTAGTTGAAAGTATTTTTCAACTGCCAATTCACTGATTTCTCTTATGTCCTTCCTCACTAAAGTAATATAAAGACTCATGTATTACTTTATATTTTCTTTCTGTTAAGGTATTTAGAAACTGTTATCAATTTACTTCTAAACCTTCTTTTTGTGCTTTGTCAGAATTTGTCTGTGAAACATTTTTTTTTAATGGTCATCTAATTCTGTTAACCTTTTTCCTCCCCCTCACCTACATTCTAGTACTGTATTTCTTACAGATATATTAAAGTATAGAAGCATAACACATTAGAAACAAATAAATTCTCAAGAGTAAAAAAGTATTATTCTGTAAAAAAGTGTTACTACTTGAAAAATGAATGCTTGAAGATCTTGGTAACCAAGGAACAAACCGAAAGAAAAAAAACCCACAAAACATTTCTCGTGGGATTTCAAATGTTTATTATCTTGGTTAAAAATAAGTAAATTCTGATGAGGTAATAGTAGTGTAACAAGGAATTTTCTGGTATGTCAAGGGGATTTTTGAGCAATTGCTCTAAGGAATGAAGAAAGGTATATTACAGTAGTCTGGCAAGATGTCATAAAGCATGGAAGAATTTTTGGCAGTTAAAGGAAGAGAAGTCTGTGAAGCAAGCCCATGTATTTGTCCTTCCTTTCTTTTCAGTAGTGTAGCTGAGGTTTTATAGACATCCAAATAATTACAATAATAAATCTAGTTCACATATGTATATCAGACACTGAACTCTGCAAGCTGTGATTCCTTTTAGACAAGTTAACTGTTCAGATTCCAAATAACTCCATAATAATTTTACTTACCCTGTTGCAAAATGACATTAGAAACTCAGATTATTTAATTGAATAACCTAACATCAATGTCTAAAAGAATGTCCTTGTGTATAGGAATGACCTCTAATATCTTCTTTTTATAAGCTCTCAGCCAAGTGCAAAACACTGAATAAAATATTAAGAATATTTCTGCCTGTAACTCATTCCTTACTACGGTATCATTGCATTCTGATTTCATACAGAGGACTTTATTTATGCATTTATTTATTTATTTCCTTGACTTTCTCAAGTGGATTATCTGACAACAGCTAACAAGGAGGAATCATGCTTTGACACCTTTTAATTTAGAATGTATATACCCAAAAATTACTAATTTTATATTTAGAATATTACTGGTTTTATAGTTTTGACAAAGCAGATCTGTGTGCATTTTCCTCGCTGTATTCTTGAGCTATGGACCAGAAAAGCAATCTCGTATAGAGCCTTTCAGTTTCCTTTATTAGGTCCTGATTTCAAAGATGTACCTTGAACTGAAGATGACTGACTATCAGATAAAAGTGAAAGTATTTTAGCATGAGTGAATTTAGATTTCACACCTGTTTTCATCCTGTTTTCACCACTACTCCTGTGACAATATATATCTATGGTGAGATTTCTGAGTTAGTTATTGTTTAGATAGAAAAAGGCGGGTTTCTGTGTAAAAAAAAATTAAAATTACAAGGTAATGAAATGAAGAGCACTACCTGTGACAAACTCAAGTTCCTTATAGCTGTTTGATTCTGTGCATGTGTAAAGATTCAAAGTTCATCTTAATGTCAGCTCTGCCTATTTTTACCTGTGGGATGATAAAGAAAAAAGATATTTTTTGGATTGTAACTACTTAATTAGCCTTTTAAAAAATAAAAAACAGTAGACCCATTTATTATTACTTAGGAATATTTCCTTTCTTTGGATTAATTTAGTTTGACATACAGGTAAGTCAGTGTCAAACTATGAAAGTCAAGTTTTAAAAAAAAAATGTAACCTGATGTGTGGATGGTAGGTTAGTTGTAGCTAAAGGGTCTTGCTTGTCCATTACTATTTTCTAGCTTGCCTTTTAAATATACAATGTTGTCTTACTAAATTTGTTTCTCATGCCTGTGTCACAATGAATGTTTAGAGGTGATGCTTTGACAGAATTCTATAATTGGAAGCAACTTTAAAATGTCAAGCTATTTTTTTTTTAATCTTGAACCTATAAAAATGCAGAGACAATTAAAATTCATATATTAAGGACAGAGTTTTCAAAATCTTTTAACAATAGTCTAAGAGCTTTCAGTGAAAGATGAATTTACTTGAAATTGAAAGATTTACTTTCAGTTGAAGGTGTTATTAACACTCACAATTTTAACAAAAGGTTCATGATACTGTTTTTTTTTAATGTTGCAGCACTAACTTACACCATTGTCTTCTATTAAAAATAGACTGTGACAGATTATTTGATTATTTTCTTTTTCAGATGACTGTTTTGTCTAGAAAATCTCCCTGAACTTCATTAAAAGAAAATGGAAATTACTTTGAAATTGGAGAAATTATATGCTAGGTCATGATATAGATCTCAGGATTATGTTCTGACAGCTTGATGAAATGCAGTTGCTCAATAAACTCTAAGAAAGACATTGTTTAGTTGGAAACAGAAGAAATGTTGGCTGTTTTAATTATGAAAAGGCAACTGTGAATAAAAAACCATAAAATGTTATGTTTTATGTTTTTTTATTTGTATCCATCATCTACAGAGGGACAGTGACAAGACAGAAAAGGCATCTGTGTTTAAGAATGCCAGTTTTATAGATTTGTGTTTTGAGAATGCTTAGAACAGTGTAATTTCAAACTGTTGGTATACAAGAATATAGTAAGGAGAATTGAAATTTGCTGAATTGATATTCTTATATTCCATTCTTATATTCTTGTATTTCCAATTCAAACAAACTAGAGGGCTGGGCTGATCATTTGGGAAGAGGTGAAGAACTGTTTTACCACACATATTGATAATATGATAACCTTGAATAAGTGTTATATCTACTTGAGTTTTAATCTGATCAAAACATTTTTAGAAAGTTTTAAATTTTTTTTTAAATCTTAATTCTGATCTGAGAAGGAAGAAATATCTACAGAAGTTATAAGAGCATATTTTAGAGTTCCTTGAATGAAGATGTGGAGCATGCTGTTGATTAGCTGAACAGAAGATAAGGTCTGGTCAAAGAGAAAAATCCCTCTGGGACAGAAGGTCTAAAAGGGGAGACTGATTGTTGACAACAGAAAGTGGAGAGCTTGGACAGATGACAAATAGGTATATTTAATCCGGGAAGGTAAGAGCACAGAAGGAGGGGAATTTCATTTTGGAGGCTTTTAAGTGCACAAAGAATGAGTGAGATACAGGAAAAATGATTATTGGTTTTGGTAGCAGTAATATGAAAAATGACATGAAAAATGAAGGCTAGGGACCAAAAAAAAAAAAAAAAACACCCTTCAAAAAACCCAGATGGAAAAATCTCATCTGAAGTACAGTAGATGAGATTTGATTTTATTGGGTTCCAAGGCAAGAAAGGAGGACAGTGTTTTACACATCACTTCTCCAAGGCCTCACTCCCAGACAATGCAAAGCCTTAACGTGTTTTAAGCATGCAATTTGTGGATACAAGGTCTTTTTCTGTAAGGCAAGGATAACTGCGTTATGACTGGGTCCCTGATTTGTCTATGTTTATAGAGCATAGGGGTTTCTTCGTTATAAGCGGGATTAAAATTAACTGTATTCTATCGTTTGTGTTAGAAATAGAAGTATCTTGACCAGAATATTTTTATCAGAGCTAGTAGAAATTGCGTGTGTATTTGGAAGACTGAATAGTTAGTCCAAATTATTTTTTTTTTTAATACTTCTAAGGTTCTGGAGACTTTGAGTATGGACTGTGGATGTGTCTGCCTCAGAGGAACATACAGTTTCATATTCTAATAATCATTCATTTGCTCCTCATGCAGAACAGGCTGAACAGAGCAGAGGATTAATTTTAAAGTTTCAGACAATAATGGAAGTAAAACTCTCATTCTATTTTATATTTTGTGAAAGTTATCAAGATAAAGGATCAAAACTTTTTAAAACCAAAGTTGGTTCTTTTCTGTTAAGAGAAGGTTACTGTTTAGAATGTTTTAACCCTTAGGGATTGCACAACTCCATATAAACTGGAAAGTCTAAACTCTGGCTGATTATTAAATGCACACTCTCTAGGTCCTTGTATAAAAAACAGTTTGTGCAGGTACCGCTAACTTTAAAATTAGGATAGACAAATGAAATGGGAAATACAGAGCAAACAGGCAAATAAGCATCATTAATCTTTAACTAATATTTCTTGTGAGCTGAGGGTTAAATTGAGATGAGACATGTTAGAAATATTATTTCCAGAAGATGGCACTCTTATACTGTGTACTTTAGAGCACAAGTTCAGTCACTATTCATGCTTGTATATGCACTTCCCTATTTGTCTGAACTATTTAATTATTTCTTTGTACACAAAAGGTAGAGTAAAATATAAAATATAGTAATCTTCATGAAGCCTTTACTCCAAGAAACATTGTTTATTTTACCAGCAAGAAGCATCACTAATCAAAATGAATCATTGTCTTTAACTAAAAATTATATCTGGACCTAAATATGGGGGTTTTTGGTGTTTTCTTTTTTTTAAAAAAAAAAAAAAGCTCTTCCACTACTAAACTGATAGGTATATTATTTCTCTCTTGGAGGTGACACATAAAAGTAGAGAAAAATATTGACTGTTGGAATGATACAGCAGCAGTTGCAGTCTTTGAACAGTTAAAAATGAAGTAGCATAGAGGCAAGATGGTTATAACTGTGCAATAAATGACAGTCTTGAGTGTGATGAACCATGAATAGAAGTTTCATTCCTTCTTCACTAAAACAAATTTGATCTCTCAGTTCAGACTTATGTCTTTGAACAACTATATATATTTTCAGCTATGATAAATTTTCTATTGTATTTTCCCATGTGTTATGTATTTTCGGAATTAAAAGAATTGGATAACTCTATTCTTTTATCTTTATCTGAAATGCCTTCAGCCTTTTTTCCAAGATCTATGTCAGGCAAACTTCTCATGGTGTTTACTCTAAAGATGATTTTTTTCTTTATGTATTATATTCTGTGACGTTGTAGCCAAGGTGCTTAAAAGAACATAAACTAAAGATGTTAGTGCTGTGCATAAGGAGTCAGATATTGAGCACAGCAATTAACGTAAAGCCAGCAAAAAGACAAAATTTCCCAGTTATGTATTATTTAAGCATAATAGGCAATATATTTAAAGACATATATTGTTTAGTTAATTAATATATTCCTAAGTAAATTGGAAATATTTCTGCAAAAATTTTTAACAAAAATCTGCAACAAAGCAGACCTGTATGAACTGAAAACCATCTAGTTGAATTACATCTATCCCTGCAATTAACATAAAGCCAGCAAAAAGACAAGATTTCCCAGTTATGTATTATTTAAGAATAATAGGCAATATATTTAGACATATATTGTTTAGTTAATTAATATATTCCTAAGTAAATTGGAAATATTTCTGCAAAAATTTTTAACAAAAATCTGCAACAAAGCAGACCTGTATGAACTGAAAACCATCTAGTTGAATTACATCTATCCCTGCAGTATACTTAGATCTGTTAGAGAGTTTGTGGTGGAATGTTGAAAAAGAACCAATTAATGTTATGTGAATGTAGCTCATTAATAGTTTTCTCCATTTTTGGACATTGCAAGTTATTTAGCTGTATAAATGTTTTTTGAGGCATTTATAGAGTAATGATTTGTGCAGAATCCTTGCTGCTTTTCTTTTGTTATTGCTGTTGAGCTCATGTTCATAGGGACACTTATCTTTGTTCGGTTAAAACTTTCTGATCTGGAAATATGGCTGTGCAACACAGATCTCATCAGTATTTGTAAGACCATGTTTTTGGCGGGTAGAATTATAATAGAACAGGCTTCTATGGTACTACTGCATTATTTTTATTACCAAAAGAGTCTAGGAGATGAAACCTTGAAAAAATTAAGCAAATATGTAAGCATAAAACTCTATAAATTGTGCTACTGCGGAAAGCAGTGGGGTCCAGTGAAGAGTGCAGTACTTTGAGACCTGGGAAACCCTTGGAGTTTTGTTCTGTAGGATACCTGAATACGTCTCACATCTTGCCATGTTTTGCATGACAATGAACAATGAAAACACATTGCAGACAACCTCCCCTCCCTCAAGAGGTGGATATGAGCTGATTCAGGCTTGAAAACTATGTAGCCGTGTCATTTTTGTTGTGTTAGTATAAATGTAATTATAAATGCTGTTGGAACAGATAGATAATTGCACAGGAGACTGTACTATTTTACATGACTCACTGGTTTAGATAGCACTTATTCTGGAATGTGTGCATATTTCTGCTTGTTCAGTAAAAACAGTTTTATGAGGTTGCACAATTCACATCACTCCTCTGAATCTCTTTTAAATCTCCATATACAGAGATCACAAATGCAGTAAGTTCAAGGTTAACAATATCACAGAGGATTTTAAGGCCTACAGAGAAAAGAAAGAAGGTTCCAGTATCTTCTGTTTGAAGTAAGTAGAGTAATCTTAACTTCTCTTTTGCTGGTTTAGATCTATTTTAAGTTTATTGATACAATTTGAATCTCATGCTAAGTTTCAGTCTGTTTTATGCTGATTTAAGCCTTAAAATATGACAAATATTTCCAAATTTCTATTATCACAGCAGTGGATATTACTACTTTTTATACAAATAAATAGGGGCTCTTGACCTTTTTTTTTTACACTTTAATGTTTTACATTACCAATAAATTCTATAATGAAATTATATGCCTCGTTTTTAAATTGCCATGGCTGAACTTTAGTTTACACCAAGTACATCTGAAGTCTTTAATCCTGGATAACCTGTGCTATGGATTTTTACTTTATTTTCTGTGTTTCAAATAGTGAATAAAACTTTTGCAAATCATTCAAAATGTAAACTGAAGACATTTTTGTATGTACAGAACCCTTAAATTTTTATAAATATTGTTCATATATACTACAGATGTATAACTGTGTTAAGACTACATATATAAACTTAAAATATAGTTTTATAAAATTTATATAGGTTTATAACATAAGCCTACCACATATTTGTATATAAAATGTAGACTTCTACATATATAATATGCACATTTCCGTATATATTACTACAGTAAAAGTATGAATTTCTATGTGTAAGTTTTAAAACTTGCAAAAATTTCTTTAAAAAAAAAGTAAGAATTCCACTGAAAATATCTCAGCTAAAAATTGTAGACAAAACTAGACTAAAAATCTTGGGAATTTTCCCTAATCTTATTACTGATGACATGCATGGCAATTAAGAGTAAAATGGATTTGCTTGTATCACTTTATGTACTTCTAAGACCCAAGGACTCTTGTTTTCTGATGGACTACTGCAAGCACTGGGGTCACTGTTTTCTTCCCAGTGAGCTTCATGGTCTTAAGTTGTCCTATGCAGAGTAGAGACACTCAAAAAACCCCACAAAAAAAAACCAAAAAAAAATTGCTTTTCTTTTTTGTAAATACATTACAGTCAGGAGCCTGCTATTTAAAGCTTTCTTTGAGATTGTGATTGTTACAGATTGAAACTCCTTAAAGTGGAATGTGGTATGGCATATCCTGTGTGAATCCCCTCTTCACTGATCCCTGTAGTCTTAGGAAGCAGAAATATATCATAAATCAACTTTACTTTAAATGAAAGGGATGGTCATGCTCCTCCTTCTGTAGCAGTTCATTTAGTTCATGTCTTCATGAAAGGCATCCATATGTGAATCCTACACAGGTCACAGTTACCTAAGTAACACAGGTGCTAAAGCAGCAGAGGGAAACAGATTATAACATTTAATGTATCTGTGTTGTTTAATGTTAACCAGCTCCCTGATGATCATACAGACTATTGTAGATAATAATGTAATTAACTTTGGTTTTGCATTGTAAGTCAGGCAATGCAGCAGCAAGCATCCTGAAATCCACTGTTTCTGTCAGAGAATGGGAATTTCAGTGTGAAATATTAATTTCACTTTTAAATATAAACAAAACAAAACCCAACACTTGTTTATTGCATATAGTTAATTTTCCCCCTAAAGACTAAATGGCAGCTTTTGTTTCATGTTGTGGTTACTGCAGATCAGTTACCATACCCACATTAAAGAGAGGTTTATTAATTTATTCTTTCTATCTGTCTTTTGCAAATCAATACTGTCCATCACATCTTATGATTCAAATATCCTTCTGTTCTTCAATTACTATGTAGAATATTTGGGGTAATTCCACAAGAATTTTCCTTGGTGTAATTCTAAGTTCTTCATACTCAGAAACATCAAATCTTTAGAATAAATCAGACAACAAATTATATCAGTTCTACTGTAGGTGTAGAGTAACACTTTCTAAAGCATTTAAATGACTTCAGAAAAGAAACTGGAATAGTTTTGGATTACCTTAAGGTTAAGAAAAAAAACAGTCATCTTTGAAAATTCATCTTAGGTTCCCATTGTTAATTAGAGAATCAGGTGTCCAGAGTCAAAATATTAAGAATCCACACTTAATTGTTTTACACTTGACAGTGAAAGGAAGGAGCCTAAATTAAATATCTATGGTTCACATACGTTTCATGCGGGTGAATATCTTACATCAGGGAAAAGAGTCTGAACTCTGAAGATGGAACTGCCTAGGATGTTATACTTTGAAAGGCTAAGTATATACTTTGGCCTGTTATTTTGGGATTACAGGAAAGTGCCTTTGGAAATGTTAGTTCCCAGACCTTGAATATTCTACTAAAAGGTGCTTCTGACCATCTTCTGAAAAAAAGGATTTTGTTCTCAGAAAAAGGGCGAAAAAAAGAAAAGTGGAAGATACAACAAACTACAAAATATTTGCAAGAGGGATAATGAAAAAGCATATAACAAAATATTCGACTGATTAGAGAACTCATCAATGAAAGGAGGAGAACCATATGTTATTTCTTCCTCTATCAGTATTCATACCTGGATTCCTCTACTGCTCCCAGGGGAACATCTTAAATACCACTGTGCAAGATATCCCAGGTGAAAATATCTGATACCCTTCTTAGTTGTGTGTGAATATGAAGAAATCAATTCAGGAAACTGAGAGCTAAGATGTCTGTTCATTATTACCTTAGTCTCTTTACTCCATCTTCATCTCCCTGGTGCATTTTTACTGTTATCTAGATTGGGAACTATTTAAAGCAGAAGCTTGCTTTTTGATTACTTGTCTTTATAGTGCCCAGCACAATAGAGCTCTGATCTTTGATTGAGGTACAGGTAAAGGAAAAATCAGAACTATATAATGGTCCTGTAAAAGAAGCCCCCTGGACTGGTGTACTCTAAAATTACCCAACTCCACTGAAATCAGGGAGTGTAAATGTAGTTAATGTACTAAGCATAAGTAGGGGTGCCGAGATCTCTCCTTAACTTGGGGGGGTGGGGTAATTCTCAGGAAACTGTAATTAGTGTCTTAACCTGATGATGGCTGTAGTCAAAGATTTAGAACTGATTTTTCTATCAAGCACAAGAACTAGTGTCTTATAGCAATGTCTTTCACATTTGGAATGAAATAACGAATTGGATAACACGCTTTTTGGTATATAATCTTTGTTCAGCATTCTGTCATGAGTAACTGCTTATCAGTTTATCAACTTTAATTGTAATATTTTGTAAATGGCAAGTACACTGAAAAATAATTTTAAGAAAACAATATGCTTTTTAGTAGCTAACCCTGAAATGGCTTTATGTGATTTCTTTCAATAAAACAATTTAATACTAATATTGTTACTTTAATATGATGCTCTGAAAATACAATGTAAACATTTATTCAATAATTCTCAGAACACCTCTCTGAAACATTGAAGTGTTAGGATAGCCTATTTACAGATGAATAAACTGCACACAAGTGAAATGGTTGATCTAAATTCACATACTTAGTGAGGGGCAAAACTAAAAATAAAGCAATGGATCTTTGAAAAAAGATTGGTGTACTTCCTGAAATCCATTGCCATGTGACAGTACCCATTCCATTCGAATCATGTGGGGACACTGAAAGTTGACAGTTGAGATGCATATCCTGTCATGGCCAAAAAAAAAAAAAAAAAAAAGTTTTGTCTATTTTTGCTGACTCTTAAACTTACATCAGATAAATTTAATTTAGTTAAGAGAAAAAATGTGGATGTATTTCAAGTTTGATCAAGTGTACAAGTAATGGCAGCTGAAGTATGCCAATTATACTTGCAATTATCAAGGAACAGCAACAATATTTTTGTGTCAAAGATTCTTTGCCATTTGCTTCCTTGTTTCTTTGGCAGAGTGAGAACCTGACAAGTGGCATCTCTGATGCAGTGTGGGCAGGGACAGGAGCGGTGGCGGCCAAAGCCCCTCACGTACCAGAGCAGCCCCAGGGAACACGAGCGACCCAGAGTGCGGAAACAGGGTGGGCAAACAGGACGTGGTGCATCAGAAGGGCCTGGCGTTGCAGCTGGCACAGCAGTTGGCGCAGGCAGGGCATGCAGGCAGGGCGCAGTCCCCCCTCCTGGCTCTAGAGGCTTTCTCGACGAGTGGTCATTGTCCTCCTGGAAGAGGACCTAGCTATGGTCTCCACTTGGCCAAAAGCGATCGCTAGATGGAATGTGGTGACCCAGACAGAGCTCCCACAAAAAGATACAGCTGTCCAGGTGTCCAGCTGCAGGGAGTGCCTGAGCCTGTCACTTGTGCTGGAGGGCAGCAGAGACAACACCTGTGTGCAGTGTGACCAGGTGAATGATCTGCTCAGCCTGATGGCAGAGCTGAAAGAGAAAATGGAGAGGCTGAGGAGCATCAGGGAGTGTGAGAGGGAGATAGATTGGTGGAGCCACAC
>NW_010521121.1:61229-96251 GCF_000687285.1 Phaethon lepturus
TGCAAAGAGTGCCTGAGCCTGTCGGTTGTGCCAGAGACCGACGGGGACACCACCTGCGTGCGGTGCGACCAGGTGAGCGACCTGCTCAGCCTGGTAGCAGAGCTGAAAGAGGAAGTGGAGAGGCTGAGAAGCATTAGGGAGTGTGAGAGGGAGATAGATTGGGGGAGCCACCCGCTGCCATCTCTTGAGGCGAAGGCAGCAGATGGAGGCTCCACAAGAAGCAGGGGATCCCTTATCCTCTTGCCACCATGCAGAAGGAGGGTACCTAAGAGATGGGGGGGAATGGAAACAGGTCCCTGCTTGGGGCACAAGGCAAATCCCCTCCCAGACTCCCTCACCTTCTCAGTTATACGTTCCACAACAGATATGGGGCTCTGGAACTTGAGGGACAGGCAAATGAGGATGTAGATGAAAGTCCATCCAGGGGCTTGCCTAAGGTGAGTCAGTCAGCCCTATGCATTATGACTGTTTCTGCTAAGAAAAAAAGGAGGGTAATTGTTGTAGGCGATTCCCTTCTGAGGGGAAGAGAGGGATCAATATGCCAACCCGACCCAACACACAGGGAAGTCTGCTGCCTCCCTGGGGCCTGAGTGAGAGAAGTTACAATGAAACTCCCTGGTCTGGTATGGCCCAGTGTTTATTACCTGCAATTTGGTTACGCAGGTTGGCGGTTACGAGGTTGTGGAGACAAGTCCAAAAGCCATCAAAAGGGACTTCAGGATACTGGGGTGATTGCTTGAAGGTTCAGGAGCATGGGTAATGTTTTTGTCAATCCCTTCTCCTTCTGTGGCAGGGAGGAATAGTGAAAGGAACAGGAAAACACACCTGGTTAACACGTGGCTCAAAGGCTGGTGCCATTGGTGACATTTTGGGTTTTTTGACCATGGGATGGTTTACATGGCACCAAGTCTGCTGGCAGCAGATGGAGTTCAGCTATCACCAAAGGGGAAGAAGATTCTCGCTTATGAGTTGGCAGACCTCATCAAGAGGGCTTTAAACCAGGTTCGAAGGGGGAAGGGGATAAAACCAGGCTCACGAGAGATGAGCCTAGGGGTGGCATGCCGGTGTTGGGGGTGAAATCGATAGCCCAGCTCAAGTGCATCTATACCAACGCACACAGCATGGGCAGCAAACAGGAGGAGATAGAAGCCATGGTGCAACAGGATAACTAGGACCTAGTCGCCATCACAGAAACATGGTGGGATGACGGAGTGATGCAATGGATGGCTACAAGGTCTTCCGAAGGGATAGGCAAAGGAGAGGTGGTGGGGTAGCTCTGTATACTAGGGAGTGTTTTGATTGTATAGAGCTCAACTATTGTGATGACAAGCTAGAGTACTTATGAGTAAGGATGAGGGGGAAAGGCCAACAAGGCAGATAGTCTCCTGGGAGTTTGTTATAGACCACCCAACCAGGACGAAGAGGCAGACAAAGCATTCCACAAGCAACTGGCAGAAGTCTCGTAATTGCAAGATCTTGTTCTCGTGGGGGACTTCAACTTATCGGACATCTGGAAATACAACACAGCAGAAAAGAAACAGCCTAGGAGGTTCATGGAGTGTGTGGAACATAACTTCCTGGTAAGTGAGCCTACCAGGGGAGGTGCCCCGCTTGACCTGCTGTTTACGAACAGAGAAGAACTGGTGGGACTTGTGGTGGTCAGAGACTGTCTTGGTCTCAGCGACCATGAAATGACAGAATTCTCGATTCTTGGTGAAGTAAGGAGCGGGGGTAACAAAACTACTACGATGGACTTCTGGAGGGCAGCTTTCAGCCTGTTCAGGACACTGCTTGAGAGAGTCCCTTGGCAGACAGTCATGAAGGGCAAAGGATTCCAGGAAGGCTGGACAGTCTTCAGGAAAGAAGTCTTAAAGGCACAGGAGTGGGCGGTCCCCATGTGCTGTAAGATGAGCTGGCAGGGAAGATGACTGGCCTGGCTGAACAGGGAGCATTTGTTGGGACTCAGGAAGGAATGAAGAGTTTCTTCTTTGGAAGAAGGGGCAGGCAACTCAAGAAGAATACAGGGATCTCGTTAGGTCATGTAGAGAAAAAATTTGAAAGGCAAAAGCCCAGCTAGAACTCAGTCTGGCCACAGTCATAAGGGACAACAAAAAACGTTTTTACAAGCATATTAACAACAAAAAGAGAGCCAAGGAGAATCTCCATCCTTTATTGGGTGGCAGGGGGGAACATTGTCACCAAGGATGAGAAGAAGGATGAGGTACTTAATGCTGCCTTTGCCTCAGTCTTTCATAGCCAGACCAGGTATCTGCAGGATATGCAGCCCCCTGAGCTGGAAGACAGGGATGGAGAGCAGAATAAACTTGGCATAACCCAGGAGGAAGAAGTTAACGACCTGCTATGCCACCTGGACACTCACAAGTCTATGAGGCTTGGTGGTATCCACCCAAGAGTACTGAGGGAGCTGGCAGAGGAGTTTGCCAAGCCACTCTCCATCATTTATCAGCAGTCCTGGTTAACAGGGGAATTCCCAGGTGACTGGAGATTTGCCAATGTCACGCCTGACCTTGGTACCTGGGAAGATTATGGAGGGGTTCATCTTCAGGGCACTCACAGGGCATGTGCAGGACAACCAAGGGATCAGGCACAGCCAGCATGGGTTCAGGAAAGGCAGGTCCTGCTTGACCAACCTGATCTCCTTCCATGACCAGATGACCGGCCTAGACAATGAGAGACGAGGGAAAGGCTGTGGACGTTGTCTACCTGGACTTCAGTAAAACCTTTGACAGCGTCTCCCACAGCATTCTCCTGGAGAAACTGAGAGCTTATGACTTAGACATGTGTCCTCTTTGCTGGGTAAAAAACTAGCTGGATGGCCGAGCCCAGACAGTTGTGGTGAATGGAATTAAATCTACTTGGTGGCCAGTTCCCTAGGGCTCAGTGTTGGGGCTAGTCTTGTTCAATATCTTTATTGATGATCTGGATGAAGGGACCGAGTGCTCCCTCAGTAAGTTTGCAGATGACACCAAGTTGAGTGAGAGTGTTGATGTGCTGGAGGGTAGGAGGGCTCTGCAGAGAGATCTGGACGGGCTGGAATGGTGGGCCAAGGCCACTTGTATGAGGTTTAATAAGGCCAAATGCAGGGTCCTGCACTTGGATCACAACAACCCCATGCAACACTACAGGCTCGGGAAGAGTGGCTGGAAAGCTGCCCAGCGTAAAAGGACCTGGGGGTGCTGGTTGACAGCCGGCTGAATATGAGCCAGCAGTGTGCCCAGGTGGCCAAGAAGGCAAACAGCGTCCTGGCCTGTATCAGAAATAGTGTGACCAGCAGGAGTAGGGAAGCGATTGTGCTCCTCTACTTGACACTGGTGAGGCTGCACCTCGTATACTGTGTTCAGTTCTGGGCCCCTCACTACAAGAAGGACATTGAGTTGCTGGAGTGTGTCCAGAGAAGGACAACGAAGCTGGTTAGGGGTTTGGAGAACAAGTCTTAGGAGGAGCAGCTGAGGGAACTGGGGTTGTTCAGTCTGCAGACGAGGAGGCTGAGGGGAGACCTTATCACTCTCTACAACTACCTGAAAGGGGCTTGTGGTGATGCCCATGTTGGTTTCTTCTCCCAAGTAAGTAGTGATAGAATGAGAGGAAATAGCCTCAAGTTGTGCCAGGGGATGTCTAGATTGGGTATTAGGAAAAATTTCTTTCCTGAGAGAGTGGTCAAGCATTGGAACAAGCTGCCCAGGGAAGTGCTGGTGTCACTATCACTGGAGATGTTCAGAAAACATGTAGACATGACACTTCGGGACATGGTTTAGTGGGCATGGGGCTGTTGGTTGATGGTTGGACTTGGTCTTAGAGGTCCTTTCCAACCTTAATGATTCTGTGATTCTATGGGTATGTTAGGTCAGAAAAAGTAAAAGACTGTTTGCAATTTGCATCCCATGAAAAGGGACAGATCATCTTTTACAAAATTGTTCCAAATGTAAACAGGTGGATAACTACTTTAAAAAAGATATCAAGAGTAAGCAGTAACTCTACCAAGAATGGAAAGGGTTCTGATCAGGTAGGACAGCCGTGTCCAGCCAGGGATAAATGAAGAATTACAGAAAAGCATAATGAGTTGGAGTTGGCAATGAAGTTAATAACAATAATCAGAGTTCTTCGGTCATGTAAACACATTTAAAAGAAAAAACAAGTGAGATATCTATGGAGGAAATATGGTATTTAGATTAAAGCTTATCTACGTGCATAGCAAAATTAAAAGAACACTTATCCTCAGCTTTCAAAACTATGATGTTGCTAAGCACAGGGTCAGGGAAGAGAAGAGAAAAGAAAATGCAGATATACAAGTATGAATCCCTGGAACTGATGCAGACAACCTCCTTGTGTTCAGATTCTGGGACCATAAAGTTGACTGAACTAGCACATGCATTTGCAAGTTTGATAGCAAGGATTTTTGATTTATCTTTTAAAATTGGTGGTGATTCATAATTAAATAATGATGAATAGTGTCCTCTGTGGTTTTGTAATTTTGTGTTATCAAACTTTTTTTGTAAGGACAATCCTACTTTTTTGCCAGTTCATTTAGTCCAAATACTGCTGAAAACAGTGCTAACTTTAGATTGCTCAGAGCCTTTCATTCAGTTAAGTTTTGAGCATCTCTATAGAAATTCCACTGTCTTCCTGGGAAATGTATTCCAGTGCTTAACCACTCTTACTGTGAATATTTTTTTCATATATTGAGTTGTAATTTCCCTTTGTGCGATTTGTGATAACTTCTTCTTGTCCTGTTTCTGTGCACATCTGAGGAAAGTCCAACCTCATCTTCTCAATAATCTGAAGACTGAAATTAGTTTCCTCTCTCTCTCTCCTTAGCTTTTTCCCCCACTAATCTAGGCTAAAAAAATCCAAGCTCCCCAGCCTTGTCTCATATGCCAGGGGCTATAGTAGCCCTCTTTTGATCTCATTGCCGTTTGTCAATATCTCTGTTGTACTGAGAGAGACCCTAAACCAGTCACATTAATCTCAATGCAGTTTCACAGGTGCCTAGTAGAGGGGAACACTTCCGTCAACCTGATTATGTTTTACTAATCCACCCAATATGTGATTAGTGTTCATTGCTGCAAGAATGTACTGATGACTTATGTTCGGTTCAGTGTCCACCAGGACTTCTATATCCCTTTTTGTAAAGTTGGTCCTTAACTAGTTATTCCCCAGCTGTCCTACTGCATGGAGGTTTTGTGGATTACAACAGGGGACTTCGAATTTGTGTTTGTTGAGTTTCATGGGATTCCTGTCAGCTCATTCCTCTAGTATATTGAGATACATCTAAGTGGCAGCCCTGGTCTCCAGCATATTAACTGTCCCCCCAGGTTTGAAAATTATTCATTAATTTGATGAAAGTGTATTCTATCCTGTTCCATAGATCACTGAATATATTAAACAATAGAAGTATTAAGCCCAGAGGAATGCTCTTCATAACTAGCTGCCTGCTAGACATTAAAGTGTTGAACACTACTGAAGTCTGGCAGTCCAGCCAGCTCTTCGCCCTGTTTGCAGTACATTCATCCAGTGTGTGTCTCCCCAGTTTAGCTACAAGGTTGATGTAGGAAACCAAGGCAAAAACCTTGCTAAAGGTGAAGTAAACAACATCCACTGTTATCCTTTTTTTACAATGAGTCATTTCATCTTGAATAACAATCAGGGTAATGTGGCATGATTTGACCATGGTAAATATCCATGCTAGTTGTTCCCAGTCACTTTCTTGTCCATAAAATTTGTAGAAATAGCTTCCATGAAAACTTTTTTCATAATCTTCCAGAGGACTGAGGTGGAGCTGACTGCACATTAGTTTCTTTGTAACTCCTTCTTCCCTTTTTTGAAGATGGGTATAAACATTTGTCTTTCCCTGTCAATGGAACTTGAAGTCAATGAACTTCCCCAAGTTTCCATCCTTTCAAAGATAGTAGAGAATGTTTTTGTGATGACACAAAGCAGGTTCTTCAGCACCTTCAGTTAGGTATGCTGTGTCCAGTTTCATGGACATTTTTATTTGCAGTTTGTTAGGTAGTCCATAACTCATTCCTTCTCTGCTTTCCAGTGCTATGTTTTTCTCCCTAACAAGACATAAACATGTTTGAGTCCTAGGGACAAAATCTGTCAATGAAGACTGAGGGAAAGGGTGCATTTAGCACCACAGCCTTTTCCATGTCACTTGTCATTTGCTTACCCTCTCCATTCAGCAAAGAGCTCACATTTTCCTTGGTCTTTCTTTTGCTGCTGCAGTGTCAATATAAGTTATTTTTGTTGTCATTCATATTCCTCACCAGGTTAAACTTCAGTCAGACTCTGGACCTCCTAATTCCATCCCTTGCATGTCTGCGAAATGCTTCTATATTCCGCTCTGATGGCCTGTCCCTGCTTCTTACTTACTTCCTTACTCTTCACTTTTGCCTTTGAGCTCCATCAGACCACTCAACCAACTCCACTGCCAGCTCCATTTCCTGCATATCAGTGTGTAACATTCTTGTGCTTTGAGGAGCTTCAACCCCTTTAAAACTCCTTTAAAATGTGTAGCCAGAGCTGCTTGTGTTTATGGGATTATGTGCCCTAACCACATGTTATGGTTAGACCAATAACATGGAAAGCAGGGAACTCTTTTTGTACCTTGCTACAGGAAAGAAGTAAGTGTGTTTCAGAGAATACATTTTTAGCCTAATTCATCTGTACATCTCTTAAATGTGAGAATCAAAGTATTTTGGTTATGGAGCCTAGAAAACTTCTATCTTTCCATTTCCCCACCCTTTAATTCCTACACCACAGAAATCTAATTGATATGTCTTATGGTCTTTCACATTTTCATGCTACACTTCTGTTCAAAAGAAATAATTTTCTGTATTTAGCATGTATGTTAGCACAGATTAAGAAAATGATGGGTTTCCTGCTACTCTAAATTATCTGTAGATGAAAAATATTTTGTGGAAAATATAAGTTTGAATCTGCTTTGGCAGAGACTTTTTTTTTGTTTGTTTGCTTGATTTTGCTCAGTCTAGGTATACTACTGTTGTAGTTTAACCCCAACCAGCAACTCAGCACCACACAGCCCCTCGTTCATTCCCCCATGGTTGGATGGGGGAGAGAAACAGAAGAGTAAAAGTGAGAAAATTCATCAGTTGAGATAAAGATGGTTTAATAGGTAAAGAAAAAGCCATGCATGCAAGCAAAGCAAAACGAGAATTCATTCACTACTTCCTGTCGTTCAGCCATCTCCAGGAAAGCAGGGCTCCATCATGCATAACGATTTGTTGGGACGACAAACGCCATAACCCCAAATGTCGCCCCCAGCTTTATATGCTGAGTATGATGTCATACGGCATGGAATATTCCTTTGGTCAGTTGGGGTCAGCTGTCCCAACTATGTCCCCTCCCAACTTCTTGCCCACTCTCAGCCTACTTGCTGGCAGGGTGGTGTGAGAAGCAGAAAAGACCTTGACTCTGTATAAGCACCGCTCAACAGTAACTAAAACATCCTTATCTTATTAACACTGTTTTCAGCACAAATCCAAAAGAACCCCATACTATGTTCTATGAAGAAAATTAACTCTACCCCAGCCAAAACTAGCAGAAGTACCCATCAGATTCTGTGAAATTTAAGGCAATGTAAGTAGGGACCAATTTTTATCCTTCCTGTTAGAGATAACAAAGTTATAGTATAAAGGGAAAAGCAAACACTTTTTTATGGTCTGATAGTTCAGACACTTCTTTCACATGTACAACTGTGTACTTATTTTGTTGACTAAGTTGTTCCTTGTTTGTGTTGCCTTTTGTTGTTGTCATCAGAAAAAATGAAGTGTAGTAGCATGGAGAAAACATTTATTTCCCCAGCATGGGATAAATATGACAACATATGCAACTATTTTATTCATTCTGCTGCATTATAGTATAATATTCTGATCATATCAGTTGCTAGTTAGGACCAAAATAGTTAAGATGTAAATATATTTCACAGGTTTTCTCACACACTTGTAGATTCTGCACAGATTTTATATATGGGTATTTGATTACTTACCAGAGCCACTAAGGGTGGAAAAAACTCTGTACCTTGACTTGAGTTGCCAAGTAGACCAACAAGATAAACAGAAGTTGTCCATTTCACATGGATTCAAGGCAGGCCAGACAAGTTCATGAAACAGAAATAAATGCAGCTTCATCAACACCCAGAAACTCCCTTCTAGAAGAGGAAGTCCTTGAGCTCAAAATTGTTAGAAGTTGTGAGTATATTTGGAAGAAGCATTTCTATGTTTGTCCTCATCTTATACTTGTTTTCCTTGGCATCTGCTTTTGAATTCTGTCAGAGATAGGACACAGTGGGCTGGATGGAGCTTTGATCCAAATTGGTAAGGCTCTTATGTTCCTAGCTGGAAGCCAGAAAATAGAACTGGACTTCTAGCTTTAACTTCCATTATGGAAATAATGACATTTAAAAAAAATGAAACCTTGAAGAGTGGCTTGAACCTCATGAATGTTCTCTGATGTGTACTTCCTTATCAATTTCAACAGCAAATTTCTCATGTGGACAAAATAAACTGTTTCTGTGTTACAAGTGTAGAAGTCTAGTGTTGAAGAACATAGCATTTTAGCATGACTTAGGCCTAGTTAGCCCAGGTCTTGGCATAAGCCCATGAACTTTACTTTTGTTGTAGTAAAAGTAGATGAAATATGATCAACCACTTGTCCCAAATGACAGTATAGTTCTAATGTGCTCAAGGAAATAGATAGCCAAACTATGCAAACAACCTGTTGATAGACAAGAAGTACAAACGTGTCAGAAGGGTCAGGAACAAGCAGGTTCTGAATACCAACAAAAAGAACAGCAAATCTGGAAGTGATGACACCATTTGAACAGTTAAGAATACTGAGATTGCCCAGAGTTTCTGTAAAAGACTCTGTGAAAGGAAAATCCACAATCCTGCACCAAGATCCAAGATCACCTCTGTAACCTCCAGGGAATACAGGGAATTGAAAAGAGCACAGTGGTTCTGCCCCATGACTAGGCACACTATGGCTGGTACTTCTACACAGACCTGTACAACTACTCTTCAGGACTGTGCCAGGACAGAAAGAACATCTAAGAGAACATTGCACTAAACCACCTGACTTCTTTCCCTCATTTCACCATTTCCCCCATAGCACAGGAAATTAATGTTATTTATAAAATTGCAATTATCTGTGATTCAAGTGCTTTGATCCAAGTCCATTTAACTTCCAAAATGTCACTTGGCCTTAAACCATGACAAGGAGAAATAAACAGATCCCAGGGATCCTCTATATGCAAAAAAACACCAAAGAAACAAACAAACAAAAACATATTAAGGGAGTAGACTACAGATTATATTTGTCAAGTAACAATATGGAATGGACAGGAGGAGAAATCTAGCAGTACCAGCTCCAACAGGGCTGTTTTTTTGCATATTACTAGGCTAAAAATCATCCATGTGTCTTCCCTGTATGCTCTTTCCAGAACAATTTTATGTATGTCTGTTGCGTTACTGGTCAAAACAAAAAATTCTTTACCGGGCAACAAATGGTTGGAACTAGCTGTATGAAAATTGTCTGTCTCCAAAGTATCGCCGAAGTATAACTACCTTCTACTTCTAAAATGGATACCACTAGCAATGAAGACAAATGAAGCTATTTTTGCCTTACTAGACCAAATGTTTATGTTTGGTTTCAGCTGTGCTATATGCAAACTGAGCAGTAGTAGACAGTCTAATGTACCATATAGAGAATTGCAGCTGAACATGTGGGAGGGAAGTAAAACTGTGAGAAACTAAGATGCTTTCTGTGCATGTTACATAATATTCAGCAACCCACCCATCCCATCCCCAAAACCAACCAAACAAAACCACATGGTCTTGGCTAATATTTTGCTTTGCAAATTGCAGATAATTCCTTTTTTTATGCAAAGCGGCATGATCTAATCCCATAGTTCTCATTTAGATAAAATCCTATTTAAACACTTGATCTTTCTATGTCTTGATTATTTGTGAACACTTTAACATCTGTCATAGTCAAATGAAACGGAAGGTAGTTTCAAGACTGGGTATTTGCATCTTATTAAGCCTTCCAGATCTACTGGTTAATATATGGCTACTTCAAGAACTTCCTGATTATCTTAATCCTCATTAGAAGTATGAATTGTGCATATAGCTTTTGGGGGCACTGAGCTCAGTTTGCAGGTAATAAGCAGCGAAGAATTGTAGAAGGGGTATTCTTTGGTGTGCAAAATTACTGTATTAGTTTGGTATCGAGCTACCTGTGCTTTTGCTGACGTTCAGTGCTGTGGTAACATAAAGGCATTTGTCAATACCTAGTTCTTGAGAGTGAAGGAATGAAGCTTAATTGGTATCTTGTGAATAGCAGCAGTTTGCACAGGGCAGGTCTTTTTCTGCCGTGCCTAACATAAACTAGAACTAAAGGGATGCATTTTGCAGTCTAAAGAGAAAATAATTTCACAGACTCATATTTCTAGTTCATCTCTGTTGTGCTTATTTATTTATTTATTACAATTTCCAGTGGTGGTTGGATATTTTACTTCATTTTATTGATTTCAAAGATGTCTAGGGGAAAATAGGAAGGATAAGAAAGAGGAGTTGGAGTGTGGGATTCCTGTAGGCTGCATCCTGTACACTGATAACAGCATCATTCTGAAACAAAGTAATTCCTTCAGAATGATGAGATGAGTTCTGTTCTCTAGAAAAACCACAAAATAAAGTCACAGTGGCTACCAGACACTCTCTATAGCATAACCATCTTCCATTTTTCTTATGTCAGTCAAGTTGTCTGCATTAACATGTCCTTATTTTCTAGATCATGTTTTCATTTCAGTTTTTAGTTTATCTTACTACTTAAAAAACATTGAAAACATGAAGACATTGAAGCTAAAACATTTGCAGAATATGAAACAGCCTTGGAGAAATGTTATTGTCCTATCCACCTCAATGAACTCTGCTCTGATACCTAGTGGGAAAAACAAACAAACCAAAATCAAACAAACAGTCAAACAAAAAATTCCACATTGTAACTCACATCAAAGAACCTGAAAAAGAGGGATGAAGAGGATATTACAAACACCTGTGCTTTTGGTGAGTGTGCTAACTCACTTTACCATTGCATTTAGAAACAGTTACATCTCTTCACTTCAGCTCAGAAGGGCCCAGAGCTATGGGATCTGTTAGTTTGGTCCATCCAGGGAAACCAAAGTGAAGTTTACTTGTGGTGTATAAACTTCTTTACCAAATATGAGCCTGATCAACTTGTAAGCCATCCAGCAAAGCACGCCGAGGACAAACAAAGCTACTACAAAATCACAATATGATGTGTAGTACCTTAGGAGTGGAACATATTTTACTGTTGAAGATTATTGCTTTCCTGAGTCTGCTTGATGTCTGAATAGCATGAGACACAATATCAGAAAAGATTGTGTAAGTGTTGAATTTCCTTTTCTATGCTTACCCTGACACTGCAGTAGATTTCTTTTTAAAGTTTGCTTTAGACTTGCTTGGTGTGAGAAATTTCAGTGTTGCTTTGTTTTCAAAAAGGTAAGGAAATATATGAGAGAAGGGAGTTAGGTACTGAAAATCAGTTCTGTATATACAGAAAAAAATTGTACATGTTTAACAGCCTCTTCAGCAAAGCAACAGATATTTATGTTTTAGATAGTTCCCAGGAGAGAGACAAAGACGTTCAAAAAGGAGCTAATTTAACCAATCCTTTTGTGTTTCAGCCTTTCCTAGGACTGACACTAAAACTGTTTATTCAACATTCTTAATATGGAAGGAAAAAGTATCAGATAAATAAAGTTAATAGTTTAATATACAACAAGCTGGTAACATATCTAATATGTAAACTTTTTTTTTTGTTTAATGAGTAAAATGTAGTGTTTTTAGAATTTTTTTCATAGGTTCTTGGCAGGAAATACAGATTCTAGCAGAGAATCTATTCAATGTACTTAGTCATTTTACCCATAAGAAAATAACACTTTAAAATAACTTTACCCATCTCCTTTATTAAGGTTTCAGTTTTGGTGGAGGGCTTTAAAACTTTACAACATTTGTAACCACCTAGCTTCATAGATGTTATTGCTGAATTCTTATATTGTGTATAACATACAGACCCTCACAAAGATAGCAATAATGGGCTGCCATTAAGCTGTTTATTTGAAATTACCCTGAAAAAAATCTTCTTGATTTAACCTTCAAAATCCTATTAAAGAAGTGTCAGAACACCAGAAATTTTAAAGCGTTTCTAGTCTATTTTTAACCTCACAGAATTCCACTACTTAAATGCTTGGTGACCACACCAAACCATGGTCCTTGTGTCACCTTGTAACCCTCTTTTAACTTTCCCTTTATCAGGGAAATTTTTAAATGGATTTTTTGAGGTCTTTTTTTAAAAAAAAACCCAACAACAAAAACCCAAATAACTTGGTAAACCCACTTCTATACACTGAATGTATAACAAATATTTTTAAGTGCACCTTGAGTCAGCTTTGTACACAATATATAAATGAAATCACAGACTATACTTCACAATAACTTTCTCTTGAGATGGATCAGTGTGTGTACGTCTCTTGCTGGGGATGCTCTGGGGATGTAGGTTGTAACACAGACAACTAAACTTTAAATCCTAATCATGTGGACTATTTTAAGACACTCATACCTTGCCAACATATTCATACACATTTCATTGCAGTGTTCTGCTTTTACACATACTTTAGTATCATAACATTAATTCCATTTCATCTGGAGTATTTAATGGGATAAAAGATAAAAGGAGCAGCTAAATATTACAGCTAGATAAAAACACTAGTGCATTTTGCAGACGGGGTTATAAAATGTTCTCAGATGATCTTGACTCAAAGCCACCATCTGTATTTACTGAAGCTTAACATGAACACATTATACAGCCACTTCACAAATAAAACAAGATATTTTGCAAGTTTTCAATGTTCAAAACAAGGTCACAAAGCACAATTCATCTGTACTTACAATTGTCAAGGAAACCCGGAGCAGTTTAGTAGTCAATATCTCTAAACTCGCAAATCATGTAGAAGGCAATATTTTAAGGCAATTTTTTGAAATTTTGTGGGAAACATAGCTAGAATACTCCAGTTATGAATAATGTGAGTTGTTATGATGGATGATAAAGCCCAAGGTTTGATTGAGTTGGATAAAACACATAAAGCATGAACACTCTAAGTTTTAATAATGTTGTTATTCTCTCTCTGCAATCAGCCTACCATAGCTCAGTTCTACTGCTTGTTATATTACATCGTTCATTAGGCAACAGTTGCTAGCATTCAGTGGTGTTGCCTAGAGAAAGGGAATTTTTTTCAAAAAAACCTACAGCCGTCTCCCTTTTCTCAGCATAACAATAGCACTGAATGATCGTTCTCAGATACTTATTTTTCTCTTCTGGCATATCTACTGGGAATGCCCTCTTTGTCCTGTATCTTTCTGCTTTCTAGAAACTAACACACAGTTTACGGGTAGCCCCACTAGTTGCATTGAGTCCACACACAAGTTTTTACTCTGCATTAATAGAAAATGCTAGAAAATAACAAGACACTCTTAGATAGCAAGGGGAAGGCATGTTTAAAGCATATGAACTCTTCTTCAAAAAAAATACTTTGTGAACTGACCACAGGGCACTGTGATCAAGTGAAAGTGTTAAAGACACATCACACAGAGCACAGAACACCAAATTTACAAGCTCAGTCACAAAAAAGGTGAATTAGCCAGGGCGTAGTCTCATACTTCTTTCAGAACTCAAGCAAAAACTTGACTGGTGTCACACTGGTGCTGCTTTGTTAGCAACTGGAGTTGTGAATAAGTTGGAAAACAGTTACAATATGAAGCTCTCCAAGTCAGAAAAGTAGAAAAGCTAAATAAAAAACAGAAAGGGCTGTGACATGCAAGCAGAAGATTTAGAAGAGTGAAACAAGAGTACAGCATACTGAATTTTACTTGAGCTTCTCATAACTGGAGATTACTTCTTGTTATGTGTTGGTAGAAGGGAGCAGCAAAATCTCTTAGTTATGAGATAAATGAGGGGTGCAGAACAAGTGAAGCAAGGGGATTAATTATGTCACATGTACCAGAAGAGTAGAAAACCAGGCTAGAAGGAAAATGAGTCTGGAAGCAACCTTGAAAGGTCATGTATTCTCTCTTGTTGCCTGGAATTATATTCCTGCATCCACTATTTATATCCCCTACAAATATTTCTGAAACTTTTCAAAAATAAGTTCACTGCTGGAGGTTTCATAACCTAGCCAGACTACCTGCTCTTGGCTTAGTATATTTAAAATTGGAAAATGTGTTCATTAGTGCTAATCTTGTGTACCTTGTGCTGTATTTTGAAATAATTACTTTTTGTTCTATTCAAAATATGATTTATTCCCTTTCTCTCTATAGTTCCCCTTAACTCATTAAAATGCCATTGGCAAGTCACTGGCATCATTCAAATCATCAAGGAAAATACTAAGTAACCTAGGCAATTAACAATAGTAGGAAGATTATTCTTAATCTTGAAAACATTATGATTTTAAAAAATTTTGAAAATGTCAAGAGGTCTGAATGAATAACCAGTGGAAATAAAGGATTCATAAAGAAAGAGAAAGAAAGAAATTATCTGGGTCAGGTGGGGCTGGCAAGATATATTTTATTGGTCTGAGACAGAATTGCAGTGCTGAGGCTGACAACAAGCTTGGAGAAAAGGAAGTGACATGAAGGAGAACAGGTCCATAACGAAAAGGTGATTGAAACAGGAGCTGTGGGAAGAAAGGGAACAAGAAATTAGTATTCAATTAGTTCTGAACAAGTTAAATTTTACCTGATAGCATGAACCAAGAAGAGATGACAGAGAGAGGCTAAAAGAGAAAGAGAGGCTGAGAGCAGAAAAATCTGTATGTGTGATATTAGCATAACAGCTGATAGTCAAATACCTTCAAGAAAAATTAGTCACTCTCAGAAAATATTCAAAGCAAGTGAAGGTGCCTAAAAACAGGATCTCTCATGTTCTTTCATTATCTGGTTATTATTTTTGAATGTACATTTTTGCAGTACAAATGAGGGAGCTCAAATTTTATCTTCCCCTGTAGTATAATTAGTTTTATAATTTAGTACCTTTCCTTCTCGGTAACTCCACTGAAAAAACAGAAAGCTGTTTTATGAACATAAAGATATGGTTATTCATGTAGTACCTACAATACATAAAATTAAAAATTTTAAGGTTGTAGACTCCCAACGTTTGCACTTTTTGCTTCATCGTGATTTTCTGTTTCATTACCAGAACAAATGACAATTCACGTACACTGATCTTCAATACAGCCCACTTACTGTTTGCCCTTAGACCTTGTTGCCACCATTAAAAAGATGATTTTAAAAGAGGATATTTAACTTTTGTTAATAAAAACATATCACTCTCTCAAGCAGCCTTTCAATTGGACATTATTATAATGAGTCATTATTTTTAAGCTCCGGCTGATTTTTTACAGAGCTTACCCTGCTTTTAAAACAAAGAAGATCTGTTCCTTACATTATATATTTTCAACCTATCATTCAAAAATACATCTGGTTTATTCTCATAATATTTTGGCAGCAAGGACTGTATAGATTCTTGTTGCTATTAATGGCAACCTAACTTTTCACTGCTACAACACATAATACAAAATACTGTTTCTGATTTACTGTTGCTGACTGCTTATGTTGTGCAGTCTGATCATGGTTGAGGGAATGGAGCCTAAGAAAAGATGGCAGGATTTTTCCATTAACAAAGAAGTGAAAATTAACTTTTAATTTAAGGGAACAGGACCTCTCATAAAAGATATTTTGCTTTCCTCATATCAGCTTACTGCTGGTGTAAGGAATGATACAAAGGTTGAGAGGTTTTTATTTATCTAACTAAATACGTCTCATCAGCTAATTTTTTTAATAGAACCTACTTCTGGAGTATAGTGTCAGCTCTTCCCAATGCCGGCTGTGCTCCGGTTAACTGCGCTGAACTCCCACAGTTCTGCAGTCATGAGAGAAAAAAGCAGTTAAATACTGTCTTTAATGACTGGAATAATGTAATAATTTGTATTGGCTTTTTCCTGAAAAGGAGTATTTAGTAGAGCTTTTTGACCAGTTATGGGAATGTGTTAGCCTTAACTGGAGAAAAGGAACAATTCCATCTTTAATTGCAGTGCTGTTTGAATGTCCTCCTGGTACAGTGCATTTCCCTGATGTATGCTGAATCTATCAGAACATTTCAGTTAGGTTGCCTATCTGAGAGCCACGCTGAGGAATACATAATTTGGGTTTATCATAGAATCATAGAATGGTTTGGGTTGGAAGAGACCTTAAAGATCATCTAGTTCCAACCCACCTGACATGGACAGGGACACCTTCCACTAGACCAGGTTGCTCAAAGCCCCATCCAGCCTGGCCTTGTTTTCCACATCAGAGTACAGTAAATCAGTAAAGCATAAGAGCACAGATAACTATCATGTTCACAGGAAAACCACAGGTCCTCTGGTACAAACAACTGTTACAGACTTTGAAAGTTCCTATTACTGTTCAGGACAATCTATGTACAAGAGGCAGAATCCCAGGCATTTTGTTTTCTTCCACAAGTTAACAAACCCATCACTTCCATAATCTTGATCTGTGGAGAAGAACAGAATTGGATGTTTTGAATTCATCATTTACTTATTTCTTTTCACAACTAAACAGAAATATAAATGCATAAATAAACAACCTTTTTCTTTTCAATTATCAGATATGCTGGTCTGGTAGCTGGAAGAAGAAACCACACTTTCACAAAACAAAGTATGTCCTTCCTTTTCAGCTTTTAATGCGACAATTCATTCCTTCATTCAGGAAGGAAGGAAAAAAGAAAAAAAGGCAAAACCACAAAACTCCAAAACCCCATGCACCCTTTAATATGCAGTGATATCTAACTTTACTTTAGAAGCTAAGTCACTGTAACTTAAGTGAATGTTGTTATGCAGATAGTTATTCAAGCTGAAACAGTCCTTGGCAGCACTGTACAGGGCAATCTTTCCATAACAATAAACAATTCTCGAAAAATTTCTCCAATCTGTTAGGCAGAGACATATTTTTTGTCAGCATGAGGCACGTACACTTCTCTTCCAATTATTTTTATTCCTTACACAAATGTTTATAAATGTTTATCAAGGTCAAATCTGAAGAAATCTCATTTGGTGTCTCTATAAGTGCTCTCCTCTCCCTCTTTTACACCATTTCAGCACAGTCAGTTATTACCCATTCCCTTAATAACCTGAATTCACACCAGGTTTCTCCCCGAGCCTCTAATGCTACAGAAAAACGATTGGTACTTATGGACTTTCAGTACCAGCACTTTACTGCTCTCAATGCCAAAATTTTGTAAGTCTCTGTCGTAAGCAGTTAGAGCAACTTCTTTCCCAAATGGCAAAACTGAGTAACAGCACCTCTTGAGATAATCATTGTCTTTTCCTCTGGCATAAATGTGGATTAAACGTGTTCAGCACGCTTATCCCACTGCAACGTGGTTTTCATTCCACCCACCTTGCATGAGACAAGTTGTTGCTAAATTCTGTATAATGCATATCTCTTAAGTGCTCAAGCCAAGCACTGGGATATACATATAAACTTTTGACTAAAGAGACAGTGTGATTTCTTCTGATTATATTTAGCTTGATCTTCTGTTGTGTGGTGTGATCTGGTTCCTACCCCTATTGCTAGAGTGCACCTCAGCTCCTGCCTGGGCTGGGAATCTGCATTTCCTGTGAATAGCAACCAGGATCCTTAGGGCTGTTGTCCATCTCAGTGCTCACCCCATAATAGGCAAGACACACAAAATAAATTAAACACGTAGGTAATATAGGTGTGTTTTAAATATACTTAAACAGAAAACACAACTGTTTAAACAAACTACCAAAATGAAATATTGTGGATTAATTTGAATGAACCTGATGAAGGAAGTGAGATTAAATCAAAAAGCTTCCTAAAAAATTGCTTTCTGTTACTATAAAATAATTTTTAAAGGCCACATAACTGTAAGATGCTTTTAGGATGTATGCAGCAAACACCTTCTTGGAAAAATATGCGACATATCATTATTTTCTGTATATTTTTTTCTAATAAGGAATGGCCAGTTGCAGTTCTGTTGTTGTTTAACCCCAACCAGCAACTAAGCCCCACGCAGCCACTCCCTCACTCCCCCATGTTGGGACGGGGGAGAGAAACAGAAGAGTAAAAGTGAGTAAACTCATGGTTTGAGATAAAGACAGTTTAATAGGGAAAGCAAAAGCCGCGCACACAAGCAGAGCAAAAAAAAGGGTTTGTTCACTACTCCCCACGGGCAGGCAGGTGTTCAGCCATCTCCAGGGAAGCAGGGCTCCGTCATGCGTAATGGTTTCTTGGGAAGACAGAGTCCAGAACTCCAAACGTCCCTCCACTCCTTCTTCTTTGCCCCAGCTTCAAATATTCAGCGTGATGTCATATGGTAGGGAATATCTCTTTGGCCAGCCTGGCCCTCAGCTGTCCCGGCTGTGTCCCCTCCCAGCTTCCCGTGCACCCCCAGCCTCCTTGCGCACAGGCCAGCACGAGAAGCTGGACTGTCCTTGACTACTTAGCAGCAACTGCAAACATCAGCACCTCATCAATATTGTTTCATCCCAAATCCAAAACACAGCCTCACACTAGCTTCTATGAAGAAAATTAACTCTATCCTGGCTGAAACCAGGACAGTGTTCAAAAGCGAACTATGTGTTAAATAATCCTAAAATACAAACATGGAAAGTTTTCTGATCAAAAATGCATTTTTTTAAGAATATTTATACTTTTTTAAAGTGGTTGGATTTTCACACCATAAGTAACTGACCACGGGTTTAGACAGGATACAAATACTAGTGTAATCCAAACAAATGTATGAAATGAAGGGTAGACTGATATATCACTTTCCTAACTCATAATAAAGCAACCATGTAAGAAGTAATTCAGATATTCCAATAATGATATTGATATGGAAAAAGAAAAATAAAAATTACATTGTTATTTGTTGCCTGAATTGATGGTATATCTAAAAGCGTATAGACAGACATAACAATAAAGGTAGAAAAAGTGAGAGTTGCTTCTAAGCCTTTTTGTTCACCCAAAGGCGAAGACAACTATTTTAAATAGAGTATTACTTAAACAGAATTGGGTAGAGTACATAAAACACGTTTCAGTAAAAAATAATCATATTTTGAGTTCTTCAGATTTTTTTAATGAGACGCAGGTTAACTCTTTATCCAATTTAAGCTGTAATGTGGTGAATCATCTTCATGTGGTTAAAGAGCCAAATCAAAATTACTCTTTGCTGTCTTTAGCCTTTGCTCTTCTCACTGCAATCTGCAATACATTTCCACTTTGCAAACAGCTGTTTTGGAAAATAAAAATTGCTTTTTACACATGGCAACATCTGTGACAGTACACTGAGCAAAAACAGTTTAAGTTTTGCCCTTTCATGCATCTGTCAAAATGTAAAATTTTAAGAAGTATTCATTTTTAATATTTTATTTGCACATGCATACACACACATGCACACACTGCAATAAAGAAAAGAATGCTCATAGAAGAGAATATTGCAAACCTAAACACTGATATTTATGAAATACGATTATGGAAGATGCTTATGTAGTTTTCATTTAATCTCCTTGTGCAAGCTTGTTATATTTTGTCTTTATTTGTGCAATCTACACTGTTAGATTTATTCACATTCAGCAGAAAGGAAACAGGCAGTGCTCAGTTACTGAACAACTGCTCAGTATATTTGCTCTATTTTCTTGGTTTTTTTTCCCTCTCACATGTCGTTCACGATTTTACTCATTAGAAACTACAAAACTAGTTCTGAATACAAAATAAAAAGGTCAGGACCAAAAAGAGTCATATTATAAACATAAATTCCTAACTTTAGTACTTCTGTGAAGTTCAAATTTTACAGCAAAGAACTGAGATATAAAGAGATTAATATAAAACTTTCCTACTCATTTTGAGTGCCCAGTCTAAGATATCTATCTCAGTCGTTATTTTTCAGGACTGGCATTTTGTATCAGTAAATACTGGTAGAATTTAATTTATATTATTTGTAAAAGGGAGTTTTCATCTGCTCAGAAAATCTGATCTCAAATCTGGCACCCAGATAATGATAATGTTCCTTGGGAACCAGAAATGCACGATTATTTAATATATGGCCATAATAGGAATCTGTAAAATGGCATAATAATGTTTTCTGCAATGTTCAATACTATAATTCGGTATTATAAGATGTTTAACTCTTCAGTCACTTTCATCTTTACTGCTTTGAATATTTTTGTATCTTTAGAAAGTTTTTGTCTTTTCTTGAGGAGGGAGCTGGAAGGAACTCACTGAACTTTAAAATATCTATTCTTGCTAGGCTACTGCCATCTCAATGTTAAAGTGCCCTTTATCCTTCTAATGAAGTTTCCTGTTTCTCTTCATATCATACCCAGTATTCACAGAATGATAAAAGCACATAAATAGCATAGGGAATAGTGTTAATTCCCTAAAAGCATCTGCGCTTGTGCTTGTCTTTAATACTGTGATTTTTTTCACTAATTTCAATAGATATCTGCAAATGCTTGTAAGAACTGGTCTCATGGGGATCTTTGCATATGCTGAAATAACAGCCATAGAGTACATTCTCTAATCCCATACCTTGTTTGTGTGTTTGTTTTTCTGTAAGATCTGTCGAATACTATTGCATGCAGTTTAAGAGTAACTTCAATAGGTACTGGAGAACGGGAAGAATAAGTCAGGGACTTCTTATAGTTTTATTTACTGAAAGGCTTTGTTCCCATCTGTGTCCTGTAGCCAAGGACCTAAGTTTTTCAAGCATGATTGTACTGAATTTCTCTGAAGTATAATTACTTACATTACACATAAACTTAGCAATTTAAAACAAAATTTATTTAAGCAATCCGTGTTCTTTTCTGGTTATAAGATTTTTGATCTAAAACACCATAAGGCTGCTAAATCTTACATGTAAAGCAGAATTCCCCTTACCTGCCAATAAAAATGCTAGACCACTATGATTTAATGAGAGAAGATTGACATATTTATATAGTATGGAAGAATAAAACCATTCGGGGGAGTAATACTGAAAAGAAAACATTTCTAGAGCAAACAGCCTGTATGGTTAAAGCAGTTAAATCTAATGGAAATGCAGAAACATTTAACAGTATGTTAGGGGGATATGGTCTGTTTCTAGTGTAGTTTAATTTGAATCTGTAATAATTACACAACTGGTGTTTAACATACAGAACTCCAGCAGAACAGAAATGATGAAATTAAAACCTGTGATGAACACCATAAAAAGACAAGAAAAAAAAAAATACCATCCCCCAAAATAGTAGAAGTCTTTTCATTTATTCTTGTAGAATAAAATAAGTTTTATTCCTTATATTTTCCAAAGTTCATAATTTTCTTATTTAACTGAAGATTATTTTTCCTTTTCTTTTCTTTCTTTTTTTTTTTTTAAATGGAGAAATATGGTTAAAGATTTTCATGTACTCTGAAATGCACAAACGAAAAATCCCCTTTAAATCCCAAGATGATATTGAAGAACCTTTTTAGCACAATTCCCAGTGTTGCACTGCTGAAGGTGAGAGACTCTAAGGAGTAATAAATCAACTTAAAGAAAACTTCCAAGTAATTTTAGTTACCAGGGCCTTGGTTCTTCTTGTAAGGTCACTGGGGAATTAATACAGACACTTTCACTGTATTCAAATCTGGACGTTTTAGAGCAAAATCCTTCAGCATTTTTTAATTTCTTGAGGGATAGAACATGAGTAAAATTAGCCATGTGTGGACTACCCTGAACAGATCAGGGGAAGGATTTCCATGAAAACCCTAACCAGGCAAGGAGAAATGCTCTTTCCAGCGTTTCTGCTGGACAAGGACAGAAGTCTCTGTCTCCCTTGCTTGCATGTGATTCAGTGTGGACTACACTCTGAACTGCTCTGAACTATATCTCTGTTCTGAACTGCTCCTGCTGGTTACAAAGGCAGTCTGCTAGGTCCCATTCTTCTTTGCAGGGAGAAAATAGAGAGCGATGATGGTGGCAAAGTACTGTAAATGGCATGCAGTGGGAAAAGTACTTTATTTTAAACTTTCAAATGACAGAAGGATAACTGAAACAACTGTGGAACGATGACCACCACTCAGAGACTAAATAAAGCTTATATGACCACCATTATGACAGCTGAGTCTCTGGACTGGGCAGGATTTCCCCAGGGACTACCAATAGATATGTATGAGCTCTATTCAAGCTTTGGAAGTTATGCTACTTGACATCAATCTGCAAGAATGGTTTAGTATCTCAGGGAGGTGTAAGTCATGAGACAGAAATGGATTTTCATTTTGGAAATGGAGGTAAAGATACACCAGTGATGGAGATAAAGGTCTACTGCCAAAATATTGTGCAAATGACTTTTTTTTATACCTATATATAGAGATTTTTTTGTGTGTTTATTTCCGAAGTTGATTCTATATCTACTTTAAAACATCTTCTATACCCTCTTTTATTAATAGTCTTTATTACTTCATACACATAATTAAATAAGATTCATTGATTGGATAACATATTTTTAAGAATACAAGAAAAATCTTTAAGGTAGGCCTGAACCTCAGAGGTTCAGATAGCTAAATTTATATATCCACTATATGAGTATCTATATAACAGGTAAGTGTCTAAACTCACCCTTTTCAAAAAAGGTTGGCTCAGTACATTTAATGAATTCTAAACACATTAATAACATCCTAGAGCAGACATCTACATTCGGTGTTCTGAATTGCTCTGTAGAGTGAGTGTATCAGCTAGGAGGGGGCTTCAGTTGCCTGAACATTAGACATTTACTGTCCTTTTAGGTGTCCTGGAATATCTCACCTAGTTAGAAAGTGATGATGCATGCAATAATCTGAGTGATGTTTTGTAGTGTTGTGTCAAACCTTGCCAGACATTTGCAAGGTTTCACATGTCAAGAAGAGTCTAAAATGACAATACATGTTCATAATGGGGGCTTAGGTGTTTGAATCCCAGGCTGAATCCTATTTCTAGGTCTTAATTCTTCTATAACTAGATAGATTTATGTAGCAGAAGCTCAAAAAACAAAGAAGCAATAAACTAATTTTGTCTTCTTTTGTTATGTAGCTGTTTTTAATGTTTTATTTCTGTAAAACATTTGAATCAATAGCCCTTGGGGATTGGGAAGGGACACGAATACAGGGATGTGTAGATGGCTGATCCCTAGGTAGAGGTGACAGAGGTGACACACCCAAGCAAGGCTGACAGCCACTATCAGACACCTTGCCTGGTCAGAGTAAACATCCTGTTCCCTTAGGTCAGTGGTGTTGGTCTAAACTGGAGTGGTGGGGCTGAGGCCTTGATTGTTAGTGTATTTTCTGTATGTTGCAGAATAGCAATCCAAGAACACAATTTTCTACCCACTTGCTATCTATATCTGCTTTGTAAATAAGTTTTAAATTATATGTCATTGAGTGGCATGATTCAGTTCTTGTGACATGCTCACCTAAGTTTCCCATGACATGACTATAATGTTTCAACTGCATAAGGCTGAACATCCTAAACATACCCTGTCCAGGGGCATTGCAAATGGTGCTAAACACTTATATGTGGGCAACTAAACTGAGTCCCTAAATACCCTCAGTATTGTTGACAGGATATGCACCTCATAGTGCACGTAAACTTCTAGTGAAACTTGCCTCAAAATGAATTGGACACTTTTTGCCTGTCAATAATAGCACTTTGCAAATATAAAAGAGAACTGTATACTTACATTCACAAATTTTTTGCTAGTGGTAAGCAACATACACTACATTTGGGGTGCTTCCTGGCACCTTATAAAGTAAGATATAACTTAAAGTAAGCTGTAAGTCAAAGAGTGAACAAATCTGTGTAATTCCTCTGCCTATGTGAGCCAGTCAGGAGGTTAGGACCTCTGGAGGTGTAAGGATGGATTTCTGTCAGCAAAGAATGGCAGTAAAAGTTATTCGTTTGTTTTGATCCTTTAATTTTCTACAGCCAGCTTTAGAAAATACGGAACTTAAACCCTTTGTTTTCCATCTCATTATGAATGTGTCTGTTTGTTGTGACAAGCTTGAGAAAAACAACTTGAAGTACAGACAAAGGTACTTTAAAAAAGTTACAAACATAATCAGAAGCTGATGTAACTCTGAAGCACCAGGTTTCTCAGTTGTTTGTGATACTACTAAGCCTTTCACAGTGTATCTAAATTTAGCTAGTTTTCTTAAATCATGTCTCTTGCTTCTTCATAGCAAAGGAAGGAATCCAAACACTCACAAATCCAAAGCAAATACTAACCTCTGACTTTTTTTTTATGCCTCTCTTCAGCTAGAAGTTACTCTTCTCACCTTTCCATCATGTTGCAAATTTGAGGTATTTGTTTGTAGAAGTCAAATGAGTACATATTGAATTCAAACCCTGGAGATGTGTACCTTTCATTTTAACAAAATCTTTTTTCTTCAGGGTTTCTAGGATCTGTAAATTAATTCAGAGAAACTGAAGGGGAATTGTTCTTACATTTCTACACTTCTGTCCAAGCTAAGGTCTTACTCTAAAGTAATTTCAACATTTTTGAACACTGCAATAAAAGCTATCTTGAATATACTATTTTATTATGGATAAAATAATTCTTGGTTGACAGAGTGTTATCCAGTACAGATGTGGCATTTTACAGGAAGCTGAAGTGAAGAAACACTGATGTCTAATAGAAACTGTTATACCGACCAGGAGAGGAGTGTTTCAGGAAATGGTGATGAAAATAAATTAGAGTTATAGAAAAAAATATGAGAAAATGGATTGATTACCCCACAGAGAGATGAATAAGGGCAGATGTCAGCCAAAAATATACACAATAGAGATAATAAAGAGAAAGTATTGTGGGTCAAGAGCATCTGTTCTTTTGTTCTTTTTTTTTTTTTTGTTAAGAGAAGATCAATGGGACCATTAATGAACTTAAAATCAACAAATTAAATACTCATTAAAGGGCACACTTTTTTTCTTTTCTTTTTTTTTTTCACATTGCATGTCATGGAATGTTTAGGTTAAGAGAGCACTCAAACGTGTAGAGACATGACAAGAATATCCTAAGCACTTCTAGTTAATGTGGACTTTGATGTTTAGACAGGAAATAAAATCTTATGTATCTTAGTGAAAAACAATTTATAGCAGTTAAAGATTTCAAATATGAATGCCAGGAAAAAGAGAGAGTGACAAGAAAGTAGATCATTTGACATTAATTGAATATAGAGTTCCATGTGTCTTCACTGGAGAATCTAATTCTGGTTTACTTCACTAGATAATATCATCTTAGACCTGTGTTTTATTACCATAATCATTCATGTGAGAAAATAAGAGATGAGGCTGGAAATACAATTGTTTAAATTAGCTAGGCTGCTATCAGGGATTCACCTGTTTTGTGCATAGCAATTTTTTTGTAAGCATGTTCATTCATATCTATATGCAAGTTACATTCGTATCTATTTTAAGACAACACATTCAATAGATCAGTTTGTGGAGCTTCTGTGTATAGAAACCATAGGTCTATGAGTAACTTCAGATAATTTAAAATGACCAGTAATTAATTCTTAAAAAATATAGTCCTTTTCTGTTCACAAAAATTTTTTTCTGTTTTTTTTTAACAGAAATGGTAAACATTGTCAACAGAGAGTTTAGAAAGTCAAAAGTAATTAATCTAATGTTTTAGCTTCTCATACTATTATGTAGTGAAAATACATAAGAAAATGAAGATCTGAAGTTTGAAATGATTTTTTGTTAGTATAAAAATATATCAGTTAACAGTGGAAATAATCAAAGGTACAAACATGTTATTCACATTGAGAATCCTCAGGTAATACTAAGGCAAATATATAGAGAGTAAAAGATACTCATTTTTAGAGTCATAGAACTCTATGATTCATAAGATTCATATGATATGATTCATATGAATCTTAGAATGCCCTAAATTGGAAGGGACCCATGAGGATCATTGACTCCATACAGGGCAGCCTAAAAGTTAAAACATATCTAACAGCATTGTCCAAATGCTTCTAGGACATTGACAGGGTTGGAGTCATGAGTCATGACCACTTCCCTGGGGATTTTGTTCCAGTGCTTGACCACACCCTCAGTAAAGAACTTTTTCCTTGTATCCAGTCTGTAGAAAATAACCATTGTTTTCTCCAAAGAGGAATTAAAAAATTAATTTTGTCATCCAGTCAGCCAAAATGTCTTACAGTGGGAAGTGTTTCTTTTCTTGTTTCTGACAATGACATGAAGTATGTGACATGGAATTGAGGACAGAACATGACTCCAGACTATTAGTTAACATGTATGTCAGCTGTAAATATTGCTCCTGCAATGTTTTAGTTATCTAAATACTACTTTCCCCATCTTAAGACAATGAAAAATGGTATGATTGAAGGCTACTATAGTTTCAATATATAGATATTTTTCATGCATCTGTTTTGAAGAATAGAAGGAGTAAATTATAAGGCTCAGCTAATTATGATCATTCTTTTGTTAACCTTGTTTTGTCTCTACTTCGTGTCTTGCATATGTCCAAAAATTTAATTTGAAGTTTCATAAACAGCTTGGGCACTGCCAGTACTGCCTGCAAACAGAAAGAAACATATTACAGAGCATAATTGACTTAAAATAAATGAAACACAATTGGATTTGCCTTATTGAGTTTACATAAAGTAGTTAAATTTACCTAAATCTTTGTAATTACAATATGGCATATTTTGAAGTGCAGAAATTAAATCTGCTTCACAGATGCCATTTATTTCAAATTTTGCATATTTCTTTATGTTTTAATCTGTCCTTTTGAATGACTTTTTTTTTACAAAGTTGATTACATGTAGTTGAAGTTAATTCATGTAAAATAACCCCCTTAACAAATGCAGATACAGAAAATCTTCTGTAAATTGGCCATTTGATACTGAAATTAAATAAAGCAATCAAATAGCCTGACACAGCCAGGTAGTAGGATGATTATACCTGAAAGAGTAAGCAGATGCACATAAGAACTAACACCAATTATCAACTTGCTAATTAAAATGTATTTGCTCATGGAGTACATTGCATCGATGGATACATATCAGACAGAATCATACTGGTGCAGTAATTAGAATTTGATATTTCTGTTCCTTAGTTGTTGACTATAACCTTGTAATTGTACAAAAGGAATTCTCATTAAATGTTGAATATGCAAAAGATCCAAGATTCCTTACTACTTTATAGATGGTATATTCTGATTTTCAAAGAACACCATGTATCATTCAGCAGCTCTGATAAACTGAGCTCAGGTAAAATTTAACCCTCATCCATACCCCGTATTAAGCTTAATATCTCAAAATTTATTCACATAACCTGAAATGGATTATGTTCTGCTTTTTTCTTTTTTTTTTCCCCTTCTTTTTATGTATCATCTTTGTTTTTGTAACTTTTTCTTAAATTAAAGGTCCTATTTTCATTGTCTTCTGAAAGAAGGCAAGTTCTAGATCCTTATGATTTGCTTATTCTTCTAGATTCCAAGTACATAATTAAGCCTTACATGTCATTGCAAAAAATGAAATAAAATTTTAAACATAAAATTTTTATGTTAAGAGCTTAAGAGCATGGGTTGTTTGGGAGGCTGTAGTTGGAAAATATGGCATTTTGGAGAACAAAAATGTTTCCTGAGCTTGCAACATTACCTGGAAACAAACAGGAAGTAAATTAAGTACACTGAAATCCACATTGCAAACATGCAATTTGCAGAGCCTTTCTAGGTGAAAAGGTTCCCCTGAGTGAATCATGCAATGATTCACTTGAGGTTTTGGTTATTACTTATGCCTGGATTACATTCTTCTGATTGCCTATGTTTGAGATATAACCTTTACTATATTGCTTTTAAACATTTAATATTTATTCACCTGGAAATATTGAGAAAATTGATTTATTACAAATGAACACCTGTTCTTCTGTTACAATTAAAATATGTTTGGATTAGCACTGGATAAGCCATTATTTTGCAGCAGCTGGTTCATTATCTCACTCAAAGCACAACTAATAGATCTCAAAACTATTATTACTAATCAACATCTTTACCCAAAAGTTAGTAGGAGATTTTCCGTTGGTTTGAATAACTTGAATGGGCAGCTTTCTATGTGTCCTGATCCAATGTCGGGGGAGGTTTCAATGTGATCCCAAGAGCGAGATTAAGACACAAACAAGGTCAAATGCCGTACATCCAAAATAACTTTTATTATCAAAAATAAAATAAAAAAAATAGTAGTGAAAATTAAAAGTAAGAAATTAATAGTGATAAGACAGAATGGAATAAAAAGACAGAAATCAGGCAAGCATTCGGGATAGACTTGCAAGGAAAGTCACCACCATGGATCTGCAGACGTCCTGGGGTCCAAGATTCTTGATGTTTCGGTGGTGGGCGATCACGAAGGCAGCACGCACATGAGGGCTTGTCTTGGCAGTCCCTTTTATTCTCATTCACAGACTGTGATTTCCATGACAATGACATGTACTTGCCCGTCTGCACATGAGCATTCACTTCACACAGCTCCAGCCCCGCTCCTCATGCGATTATCATGCGGCTACCGCATGACTCGGTGCATCAGTGGGCCTTGTAGCACCAATCACAGGTCTCTGTGGCCCTGCAGCCGCTCCCATCACCAGCCAAAGGAATTCTCACCCAGACAAACAATCTTTGAGACAAATGCCCCACGGTTTGCCCCATGATTCAGTCTCTCACACTATGAAATATGTTTATTGTTGGCTGTTGGTATCCAACGCTTTTTGAAACGGAAAACAAGAGTAGTAGAGGCAGTTAGTTGCAAGAAAACATTCTGGTTTACTGATGTGGAATGTTTGAAAGAGGGGATTTAAGAAGAGGTGTTAAGTGTTAGACCTGTTTTCCACACAGTGAGAAACTGGCTCATATTGTACTCAAAATTTGAAATCTGACACTACTGAGCCAAAATATTATATAAAATTAATTTGATTTAGAATTTTATTTTGCTTAGAAATGCACAACTGTTTTATTTTTATTGCTGTTGCCAACAGCACCAAGACTTAAAAAACATTTGTCAATAAACCTGCCTTGTGGAGAGTACTACTATGTAGCTGAAAGAAACAAAAATACCTCTTGTTCTTACCAGTAAATCAGAACTGGCACAGTAAATCTAAAGCTGTATAAAAGATTAATTTGAATATAGAATACAGAGCATACTGTGGTGCTCCAGAAGCATTCCAGGGGAAAGCAAACAAGGCAGATATCCTGCTGAGTGCCTGTTACAGGCCACCCAACCAAGATGAAGAGGCAGATGAAACATTCTATAAGCGACTGGCAGAAGTCTCACAATCGCAAGGCCTTGTTCTTGTGGGGGACTTCAACTTACCGGACATCTGCTGGAAGTATAGCACAGAGGAAACAGCCTAGGAGGTTCCTGGAGTGTGTGGAGGATAAGTTCCTAAGACAGCTGGTAATTGAGCCTACCAGGGGAGGTGCCTTGCTTGACCTGCTGTTTACAAACAGAGAAGGACTGGAGGGAGATCTGGTGATCGGAGGCCATCTTGGTCTCAGCAACCATGAAATTATAGAATTCTCGATTCTGAGTGAAGTAAGGAGCGGGGACAGCAAAACCACTACCATGGACTTCCAGAGGGCAGAACTCGGCCTGTTCAGGTCACTGGTCAAGAGTGTCCCTTGGAAGACAGTCCTTAAGGGCAAAGGGCTCCAGGAAGGCTGGACATTTTTCAAGAAGGAAATCTTAAAGGTACAGGAGCAGGCGGTCCCCATGTGCTGCATGATGCGCCAGCCTGGCTGAACAGGGAGCTTTTGCTGGGCCTCAGGAAAAAAAGGAGAGTTTAGCACCTTTGGAAGAAGGGGCAGGCAACTCAAGAACAGTACAAGGATCTCGTTAGGTCATGCAGAGAGAAAATTAGAAAGTCAAAAGCCCAGCTAGAACTCAATCTGGCCACTGTTGTAAAGGATAACAAAAACTGTTTTTACAAATATATTAACAACAAAAAGAGAGCCAAGGAGAATCTCCACCCTTTATTAGATGGCAGGGGGGAACACTGTCACCAAGGATGAGGGAAAGGCTGTAGATGGTTTCTACGTGAACTTCAGTAAAGCCTTTGACAGCATCTCCCACAGCATTCTCCTGGAGAAACTGGCAGCTCATGGCTTCAACATGTGTACTCCTCGCTGGGTAAAGAACTGGCTGGATGTCTGAGCCCAGAGAGTTGTGGTGAATGGCGATAAATCCAGCTGACAGCTGGTCACCAGCGGTGTTCCCCAGGGTTTAATTCTGGGGCCAGTCTTGTTCAATATCTTTATTGATGTCCTGGATGGGGGGATTGAGTGCTCCCTCATTAAGTTTGCAGGTGACACCAAGTTGGGCAGGAGTGTTGGTCTGCTCAAGGGCAGGAAGGGTCTGCGGAATGATCTGGACAGGCTGGATCAATGGGCTGAGGTCAACTGTATGAGGTTTAACAAGGCCAAGTGCTGGATTCTGCACTTGGGTCACAACAACCCCACGCAACACTACAGGTTTGGGGAGGAGTGGCTAGAAGAGCTGCCCGGTGGATAAAGACCTGGGGGTGCTGGTTGAGAACCAGCTGAACATGAGCTAACAATGTGCCCAGGTGGCCAAGAAGGCCAACAGCATCCTGGCCTGTATCAGAAAAGGTGTGGCCAGCAGGAGTAGGGAAGTGATTGTACCCCTGTACTAAGCACTGGTGAGGCCGCCCCTTGAATCCTGTGTTCAGTGTTCAGTTTTGGGCCCCTCACTACAAGAAGGATGTTGAGTTGCTGGAACCTTTCCAGAGAAGGGCAATGAAGCAGATGAGGGGTCCAGAGAACAAGTCTTACGAGGAGTGGCCAAGGGAACTGGGGCTGTTTATCTGGAGAAAAGGAGGCTGAGGGGACACCTGATTGCTATCTACAACTACCTGAAAGGGGGTTGTAGTGAGGTGGGTGTTGGTCTCTTCTCCTAAGTAACTAGTGATTGAATGAGAGGAAATGTCCTAAAGTTGTGCCATGAGAGGTTTAGATTAGATATTAGGAAAAATTACTTTCCTGAGAGTGGTCTAACATTGGAACAGGCTGCCCAAGAAGGTGGTGGAGTCACCATCACTGGAAGTGTTTAAAAAACATGTAGACGTGGCACTTCAGGACATGGTTTATTGGGCATGGAGATATTGGGTTGACAGTTGGACTTGATGATCTTGAAGGTCTTTTTTTCCCATCACTAACCATCCTGTGATTCTGTGATTCTGTGATTCTTGAGTCATATTCAAGGTGACTTGTAAATCAGCAGAACTTACCCCTGCCTTCTTCTCTCCCTCTTTCTCATTTAAAGTAAGACTCCAATATAAAATGTCTCAGTAAGGTAGAATTACATTTTTCATTGCCAGGCATGAAGAATAGATAAAGACTGGATCCTCTCCTTGTGTGGCTAAAAAGGGACACTGCGAGGTCTTTGTAGTCAGAGTATCAGTTATATTATGCAATGCAGTTGTCATAGAACTTGGTGCAGGGTTGTGGAGGCCTCATCACAGACAGGGGCAAGAAGGAAATTAGAGACTAAAAATGTGTTTCCATATCTGTTCCACTGGCAGATAAGCCTGCCAGCTATACAAGGAGGGTATGTCGCAAAAAGGTGTTTATGGATGTTTCTGAAGGCCAGTCTGAAAACAAAATGTAACAGTCCCTCTCCAGATAGAAGCTTAATTATAATAAAACAAGGGTAGTTACATGTACTAAAATTAGTTAATAAACTTGTCTGGTTTAGTGTAAATATTTAATCATGTTGCACTGTGCTTAATCTTTATTTAGAAAAAACAACCTGTTTAATGTTTTGAAGCAGTTGTATGTTAAACTAAATATATTAGCACCTGTCAGAACAAACATATTTGTGTATTTCCCCAAAGAGGAATTTGCTCTTATTTACTTTATTTATTTATTTTCCTGTAATTAGAGTCACATGTTATGAAAAGTAGTTTGTCTCTTATTTAAAAAAATAGCCACCACAGGACCATATCTGAATGTCTGTGAATTAACCAGAAAGCTAAGACCTTTTTTTAATTGTTCTGGTTACCAGCCCACTTGATCCATACCCCTGCATCATGCCATAAGCAAATAACTTTGTGTGGTCCCCTCCCTCCACAAACTTAAATATCCAGATTGTTTGTAAACTTGAAGTGTCTTGTAAATAATAATTGTAATTTATTTAGATTTACAATATTTAAGAATCTAACCTTAATTTCTATCCAAGAGAACAAATACGGAAGTCAGGGACAGAATCTAAGTACTTTTAGTGTATACAACACTAATTCAGAAACAACTGTACTTTTAGGTCCTACCCCTTGCTACTACCCTTCTGTTAAGTGTTACAGGCCCATAAATGTTATTGCTCAGTTTGCATTATGAATTCACAAAGGTTATAAACTAACGAGCATGTCATAGTTCTGCTGCTGTAGGATTTTAAAATTCTTTTTTTTTGAAGAATTTTATTATTAAAGATGCATAATGACCTATTGCGACAGTGAATGAAAACTCAAAGGGAAGTTTGAGGTACTGGGACATTCATTATAAGCAAATATTAAAATTATATCTGGAATTACTTTCACAGAAGAATGTTCACTATACCTTTAAATGTTCAATACTGATAATACAGGCAGACATAATGATTTTTATCTCTTTAGGTTTACAGTGTTAGAATAACATGAATTTCAAGTAATCTTTGACAAAGAAATATGAAATAAATGATCTAACCTCCATCAGAATTAGAAAAGAAGTAAACATGTGGACATGTTGATAGTGATTTCCCACAGCCTGATCCTTTATGGATGAACTAGTTCTATTCCAGACTGATTACTCTGTCGTTCACCAGAGCCGATCTTGTCGGCTGCTGTCACGCTTGGTCTTTGTCATTAACAGTAAGATTAGCACCAGCTCTGACTGTCACAACACCAGCCAGAACCTAGAAAGATACCAGAGAGCTTGCTTTGGTACAATTAAATTTAAAGACAAACCTTTAAATCTGTGCCTCTGGGCAATAATTCTCAACCTAGGCCTAGGGCAGAATACTGAATTCCATCTGGAAAGGGGAACATCAGTGTTGTTTTGGTAGGTCCCAGCACAAATTCTTGAGATATGTATATAAATTTCATGATTGATATTATTATGTGATTATTGACTAGGGTTAACAGATATAAAATGCATATTTTCTTTTAAGATAATTTTATCCTTCAATTTATCAGTGTGCAGTTCTCCCTTCTTATTATTCATATAAATAAAAATTACGCAGAGTACTTATACAATTGCAAATTTCCATTTACTGTGATGAGACACTCAATAGATGCCTTCAGTTTCTCCCAACACTTAGACACGTCTCCTTTAGGAGACAAAACAAAGAATATACACACACAGCAGAAGTACAGGACAAAATTTGAAATTTCCTTAGATGTCTTGGGAAAGTTAAGGTGGTGCTGAAAATTAAATAGCTGTGACAATCGGCTCTCAAGCAAAGACTACAAATGAAAAACAAACTGTTAAAATAATCTGTGCTGAATGTCATTGTCTGACTATTTGATTAATTATAGCTCCTATTTCAGATATTGAAGAATCTGAGACCTCACTTTCTACAGAGATGTACCTGACTGAGCTAAGTGGCCCCCCATGACTCGGAAAACTGTTTTTTTTAAATATTTCACTTTGCCAACTTTCATTTTTTTTTAATGAATGTTCAACACCTACAAAATTCTACATTATCTTATCTCCACATCTTCAAATGACAATTTTCAAAGCTGAAATTTTTATAACCTAAAGACTAAGGAAAACTCTTTGACCCTTGAGAAAAATATATTTTGTACAGGAGTCTAGAAATACAAATCAATCTTCTAATTTTAAATATTCAAGGACTGATGTTAGCCTGAATACAGAAGATAAAATTTTAATCCCACCTTTGGAAATTAAAAAGTTCAGGAAAATTCAGGAAGCATCTTAAATAAATTGCCACCAGTGCCATTTCTGAATACAAATCTAATTATTTTTCCTATGTAATGTCACTGGCAGCTTTTCCCCCCCTCAACTTAAAGGACTGTTACTCATTCAGAGATTCTACCTGTTAATCAGCTGCCTTTATATCTTGCTGCTATATCTGTGTCTACTTTTGCTGTTTCTAGAATAAAAGTATACAGAGCTAATCAGATATCTTTTCAAAATAAAATAAAATAAATAAAAGAAGATGGTAACATAGGAGAATTTACACAAAGTGAGGTCTCTTCCTAGCTCTTTCAAATAAAAGTTGTGATTTCCAGAAATATTTCTTTTTAACAAGTTAAAATGTTTTTCTCATTAATAACAAAAATGTTGTGATTTGCCTACAAAATGAACCCTTGAACTTGACTCAGTGTGATGTGCTAAGAAATTGGAATAATTATATTTTACTGAGAGTTTTTCTGAAAGCTACAGGCTTTCAAATCCCAAAAGTGGTATCTCATTTGTAATCTGATATCCTCTAATTATACTATATATTGTCTTAAGAAACATAACCTTCCTGAGGCATAGAAACTAAATTTTAAAGGAAAAAAGAAATCTAGTCTTTAAGCATGAAAATAATCAATAATGAAGGTTTTTCAAAACAAACAAAAAAGGTGAAACTATAGTGCTTTGCAAGAAACAGGACTGATGGAGGGCTTTTAAGTGAAAACATTCAGCTCCATTTGGCTTGTTTCCTGGTTACTGATACCTAACAAATTCTCATCTTATCAGCTATAGTAAACACATGTCACCTGTGTGTATCATGTAATCTTGGCTTGTTATCATGATAATTCGTTGTAAGTAATTAACTACCATAGCTCAGGTGGCTGATTTCTAATGCATCAATTTATTGTGAAAGA